>NC_135808.1:109039451-109341490 GCF_964213995.1 Mustelus asterias
TATCTGACTCCAAAACGAGCTTCCAACCATGTATTCAAACCCTCACTAAGCTAATCTACTGCCACCCCTGCCACAGTACATCTGCTGTTGAAACTCTTACTCTTGTTTTCATTGTCTCTAGACTTGACAATTTCAATGCACTCCTGGTTGGTCTCCCACATTCTACCCCCCTGACATTCAATGACATTAGCATTGCTTAAACTCCCGCCATCAACATCCTGGGTGCTACCATTGACCAGAACCTTAACTGGGTTAGCCATATAAATACTGTGATTACAAGAGCAGGTCAAAGTTTAGGAATTCTTCAGCGAGGAGTTCAATTGCTTACTCCCCCAAAGTCTGTCCACAGTCTACAAGGTGCAAGTCAGAAGTGTAATGGGATACTTTCCACTTGCCTGGATGAAAGCAGCTCCAAAAACACTCAAGAGCCTTGACACCATCCAGGACAATGCAACCTATTTAATTGGCACTCCATCCACAAACATTCACTCCCTCCACCACTGACACACAATAACAGCAGTGAGTACCATCTGCAAGATGAACCGCAAGAATACGCCAAGGCTCTTTGGACAGCACCTTCCAAATCCATCACCGCCTTCATATACAAGGACAATAGACACATGGGGACACCAACACCTGGAAGTCCCCCTCCAAGCCGCTCACCATTCTGACTCGGAAATATATCACCTTCGCTGTCACTGGATCAAAATCCTGGAACTCCCTTCCTAACAGCACTGTGGGTGTACCTACACCACATGGACTGCAGCGGTTCAGGAAGGCAGCTCACCACCACCTTCTCAAGGACACATAGGGATGGGCAATAAATGCTGGCCTAGCTAGTGAAGCCCACATCCCTTGAATGAAATCCAAAACTCTGCTGCCTGTACCTTAAGGTGCACCAAGTCCTGACCATTCATTATCCTGTGTTAACTGTCAAGCAATATCTTCATTTTAAAATTCTCATCCTAGTTTTCAAATCCTTCCATACTCTACTCGCTGTTTATCTTTATAATCTCCTCTGGTGCCATGACTCTCTAAGATCCCTGCATGCTTCTAATTCTGGCCTCTTGAGCACCCCTGATTTAAGTTGCTCCACCATTTGTGGCCATGCTTTCAGCTACCTTAGCCCTAAAACTCTGGATTTCTCACCCATTATCCTTAATGAACAAAACATCTCTTGGGGCTCCTGACATTTGTGTCTAAGTTTTGGAAAATACTTTAGGTTAGATGGGGCACGAGATTGCTATCTGGTTTAAAAGTCTATAGTTTCCACCGTAGTCTTGGAGAAATTGAACTTTTCACTCTAGAGAAGCTTGAAGTTTGAGGAGGAACTCCAAAGGAGAAGAATTGACTATTCGGCTCCTTGTGCCTGCTTTGTCATTCAATTAGTTCAGGGCTGATTTGTACCTTAGCCATATTTTCCAACCTTAACCCTTGAAGTTTGGGTTTTCTAATGCAATTATGTAGGAACTGTCCTATCTGGCTTGCCATAGTCATTTGACCTCTGCCATGAGGCATAGGGCTTGGGGGAGCCATGTGACATTCAGCTCAATAAAGATATTGTACCACAAGAGCAGTACTGCTTTGAGCTCATAACGTGCACCGGAATTTCCCATCCGACTCACCACATGAATCGTGGTGGGGGAGGGGGGGGGGGGGGGAGGGGGGGAGGGGGGGGGGTGCGGACCATGCAAAGGTTTGTTGACCTCGGGTGGAATTTTCCAGTTTTGGGGCGAGCGCGGCCGTAAAATCCCACCAATGGTGTCAGGCGTGGAGCTAAAATTGAGTTTTGAGAAACCATGGAGACTGAAAATGGAATGCAGAAATGTTCAAACCTGCTAAAACCTGCTGGAAAAGGCCACTGACAAGGAAAAGCAAACATGATCTGAACACTGCAAGGAAATCGTTGGGTGAGTCACAAATGGCTGTCAATTCTCCTCTCCCTACTCCTGTCAAAATGAAAGGTTATGGCAGCACGGTGGCACAGTGGTTAGCACTGCTGCCTCACAGCGCCAGGGACCCAGGTTCAATTCTGGCCTCGAGTCACTGTCTACGTGGAGTTTGCATGTTCTCCCCATGTCTGTGTGCATCCCCTCCGGGTGCTCCGGTTTCCTCCCACAGTCCAAAGATGTACGGGTTAGGTTGATTAGCCATGCTAAATTGCCCCTTAGCGTCAGGGAGATTAGCAAGGTAAATGAGGGTTACAGGAATAGGGCCTGGGTGGGATTGTGGTCGGTTCAGACCCAATGGGCCAAAAGGCCTCCTTTTGTACTGTAGGGATTCTATGTGTAGCAGAACTGTCAGTTTTCCATTTGCAATGGTAAAGAAAGAGACGGGGACAGATTTAATCAGCAAATTGGAGCCGATATGAGTAGCAACAGTTTTAACACTGATGGGGAGTGACTGCTACAAATTGTATTCCACCTTAAATCTCTCCAAAGAACAGTAAAACAGACAGCAGAGATTTTGAAAGCCTTGAAGGCATGCTTCGAACCCAAAGTGAGTGTAATTTATGAGCGCTATGTATTCAACACTGGGGCGCAAGCTGAAAAAAAGTTCATTGCACTACAAACACAACTTGCCGAATCCTGTGATTTCAGGCAACTAAGGGATGATCTCATTAAAGAAAGAATTGTCTTAGGCATAAGATTTCCTGTTGTGGGAGCAAGTCTACTGAGAGAGGAGAAGCTTACTCTCAACAAAGCAATGGATACATGCAGAAGTTCGGAGATTGTTGGAAGAGCTGGAATAGAAGGAAGTAACCAAGAAAGTGACAATGCCACAGAATGGACCAGCAGCATGGTATCAGTGAAACAGCCTGGAAAGCTTAGAATATGCATATACCCAAATAATCTAAATAATGCGCTGAAGAGATCTCACTAACCCATGCCAACCAGTGAAGGGATTTTGCCACAATTTGCCAAGGAAAAGTTCTTTACTACCCTAGATGCAAAGGGTGATTACTGGCAAGTGAAACTGGATGAAATCAGCAACTTTCTAACTACATTCTGGATGCTTTTCATGAGATACAGATGGTTGCCATGTGGCATTTCCACGGCCTCAGAAGAGTATCAACACCGACAGCATGGACAATGATCTTCCTGGAGTGGAAGCTGTGGGAGATAATCTACTCATAAGACCATATAACCATAAGAATTAGGAACAGGAGTGGGCCTTTTGGTCCTTTGAACCTTCTTCTCCATTTAGATCATGGCTGATCTAACACTCATTAAGTCCACTTTCTTGCCTTAATACTGTAACCTTTAATCCCCCTACTGATTAAAAACCTATCGATCTCAGCCTTGACAGTGTTCAAAGACTCGGCCTTCTCAGCTTCCTGGGGCAAAGAATTCCAAAGATTCTCCACTCTTTGACAGAAGAAATTCTTGCTCATATCTGTCTTAAATGAGCACCCCTTTATTCTGCGACTATGCCCGCTCATCCTACACTCTCTCATGAGTAGAAACATTCTCCCAACATTTACCCTGTCTGCCCCCTTAAGAATTTTATATGTTTCAATCATATCACCTCTCATTCTTCTGAACTCCAAGGAGTACAGACCCAATCTGTTTAATCTTTCCTTATATGGCAGTCCTCCTTACCCGGGATCATCCTAATAAACTTCCTCTGTATTGCCTCCAATGATAATATATCTTTCCCTGAATAAGGGGACCAAAACTGTCTACAATATTCTAAATGTGGCCTCACTAGTATTTTGTACAATTGCAGTAACACCTCTTTGATTTATACTCCAGCCCCTTGAAATAAAAGCCAGCATTCCATTTGCCTTCACTATTACCTTCTGCACCTGTATTCTAGCTTTCTGGGTTTCAAGAACAAGGACTCCCAAGTTCCTTTGTGCTACAGCTTTCTGCAGTCCTTCTCCATTTAAATAATAATCTGCCTTCTCTTTCTTTCTTCCACTGATATTTCAATCCCAATTTTCTCTCACTCAAGCTGACAGCTAAATTATATCATAATGTGGTCACTACTTCCGAGGGGATCCTCAACTTTGAGATCATTTATTAAACCTTCCTCATTACACATTGCCAGATCCAAAATAATCTGATCCCTATTTGATTCATAACATATTGGGTGTGAAGACACAATGGAAGAAGCCATGATCAGAATCTTATGCAACTGCTAGAGAGAGCTTGCTGGAGGTTTAAGGGGCTGAAAGGTGTGAATGTCTGAAATTCACAGAAGTACCATTAAGGGAAGTGTGTGATTTAATGACTATGTGTGCAATACATGTGCAGAGTCAGACTAGAGTAACAAACAGCTTGTTAATGCATGAGAACAATTCTCATTAAGAAGGTACACCCCTTTCCTGCCAGCAACCGGAGCACTGAAAGCTGCCAGGCTTTCCAGTTGGTGTCAGCCTCCGCCTGACATGCGAATAACTGTGGCAGGGATTGGATAATTGATCATTAATTGGCCACATAAAGGCCTCAATTGACTGATGGGCAGATGGACCGCCTGTCGCCTGTCCCCTTGATCATGACATTGACCAACCTGCCCTGGGAAAGCATAACATTCTGGCCAGGCCATTGATTTATGAAGTCAATAGTACTTAGTGTATAAATATTGAATCATTTGAAGCAATTAAAAGAAAATTAATTTACTGGTTCAGCAGGAAGCAGAGGGATAAGGATTTGTGTGGGGAAGGGATGGAAAATGGCCAGATTAGCCTCTATTATAATAGTACAATAGGTCGTATATTGAAGAGAGAAATTAGGTGATTTGTTTTAATGCATGTTCACATTACCTTAAAGAAATGTTCCAAAGACTGTGAAGGGAAACCAAGGCGATTTTTGCTGGATGGAGAAGGGAGGATACTAGTTTCTATTCTCACTTACATCCTTTCCTTACTCTATCTGTACAGAAATCTAGGGTTAATTAGTTGCAGATATTGCTGCTGTAACAGATCAGGCAATGCAGCCCACCAGATGAGGGCTTATTATGGGAGATTTTGATTACAGTTCTGGTGGAGGATAAGGGGAGCCAGCTTTTATATTTCCTGAATAATATGGGAGAACTGAATAAAACACCACCGTATTTATTGCTGCAGCACTAACATCTGTAGAACAGATTTTAGAAATATACATCTGCTTGACCTGACTCTACAAATTAGCGATGCCTCAAAATCCTTGAACTGTAAAGCAGATGTCCTATCTGTCTGTGTGCACATGAATAAGTGTGTCTGTCAGTAAGACTTACAAAATGTTTAGCTACCTTGATCAAATTCAATGGAGTGATAGATAGATAAACAGAGAATAATAGATGGCTGGAAGTCATTAATTCAATTGAATTGTTCCGATGAAGTCATAACCATGAGTGTTTGATCCTATTATATGCAGGATAATAGATGGTAGGTGGCGAGTTACAAGATGCTCTATCAATTCATAGAAGAGATTCATGAAGCATAATAAAATTTGAATTGTACAAACACACATGCCAATCTAAAAGATTAGCAAAAGTTGACTAATTTTATTTTGAAAAGCTGACACAGCATCAAAAAAGATGGATTACTGCAAGACGATTCTAAATGTATCCTTATGCTAAAAAGCAATAGTTATATCAAACATAGTAGTGTTCTGTTGTCACGACTGGCATGGATAAAGGATTAGCTGATTGGCAGAAGGCAGAGAATGGGGATAAAGGGGTCTTTCTCAGGATGGCAGCCGGTTACTAGTGGTGTGCCTCAGGGGTCGGTGCTGGGACCACAACTTTTCACAATATACATTAATAATTTGGAAGAAGGAACTGAAGGTACTGTTGCTAAGTTTGCAGATAGTACAAAGATATGTAGGGGGACAGGTAGTATTGAGGAAGCAGGGGGGGCTGCAGAAGGATTTGGACAGGTTAGGAGAGTTGGCAAATAAGTGGCAGATGGAATACAATGTGGAAAAGTGTGAGGTTATGCACTTTGGAAGGAGGAATGGAGGCATAGCCTATTTTCTAAATGGGGAAATGCTTAGGAAATCAGAAACACAAAGGAACTTGGGAGTCCTTGTTCAAGGATCTCTTAAGGTTAACGTGCAGGTTGTCGGCAGTTAGGAAGGCAAATGCAATGTTAGCATTCATGTTGAGAGGGCTAGAATACAAGAGCAGGGATGTACTTCTGAGGCTGTATAAGGCTCTGGTCAGACTCCATTTGGAGTATTGTGAGCAGTTTTGGGCCCCGTACCTAAGGCAGGATGTGCTGGCCTTGGAAAGGTTCCAGAGGAGGTTCACAAGAATGATCTCTGGAATGAAGAGCTTGTCTTATGAGGAATGGTTGAGGACTCTGGGTCTGTACTCGGAGTTTAGAAGGATGAGGGGGGATCTTATTGAAACTTACAGGATACTACGAGGCCTGGATAGAGTGGATGTGGAGAGGATGTTTCCACTCGTAGGGAAAACTAGACCAGAGGGCACAACCTCAGGCTAAAGGGACGATCCTTTAAAACAGAGATGAGGAGGAATTTCTTCAGCCAGTGGGTGGGGAAACTGTGGAACTCTTTGCCGCAGAAGGCTGTGGAGGCCAGGTCATTGAGTGTCTGTAAGACAGAGATAGATTGGTTCTTGATTAACAAGGGGATCAGGGGTTATGGGGAAAAGGCAGGAGAATAGAGTCATAGTCATAGCGTCATAGAGTCATAGAGGTTTACAGCATGGAAACAGGCCCTTCGGCCCAACTTGTCCATGCCGCCCTTTTTTTTTAAACCCCAAAGCTAGTCCTAATTGCCTGCATTTGGCCCATATCCCTCTATGCCCATCTTACCCATGTAACTGTCTAAATGCTTTTTAAAAGACAAAATTGTACCCGCCTCTACTACTATCTCTGGCAGCTTGTTCCAGACACTCACCACCCCCTGTGTGAAAAAATTGCCCCTCTGGACCCTTTTGTATCTCTCCCCTCTCAGCTTAAACCTATGCCCTCTAGGTTTAGACTCCCCTACTTCTGGAAAAAGATATTGACTATCTAGCTGATCTATGCCCCTCATTATTTTATAGACCTCTATAAGATCATCCCTCAGCCTTCTACGCTCCAGAGACAAAAGTCCCACTCTATCCAGCCTCTCCTTTTAACTTAAATCATCAAGTCCTGGTAGTGTCCTAATAAATCTTTTCAGCACTCTTTCTAGTTTAATAACATCCTTTCTATGATAGGGTGACCAGAATGGTACACAGTACTCCAAGTGTGACCTAACCAATGTCTTGTACAACTTCAACAAGACGTCCCAACTCCTGTATTCAATGTTCTGACCGATGAAACCAAGCATGCTGAATGCCTTCTTCACCACTCTGTCCACCTGTGACTTCACTTTCAAGGAGCTATGAACATGTACCCCTCGATCTCTTTGTTCTATAACTCTCCCCAACGCCCACCATTAACTGAGTAAATCCTGCCCTAGTTCAATCTACCAAAATGCATCACCTCACATTTATCTAAATTGAACTCCATCTGCCATTCATCAGCCCACTGACCCAATTGATCAAGATCCCGTTGAAATCCGAGATAACCTTCTTCACTGTCCACTATGCCACCAATCTTGATGTCATCTGCAAACTTACTAACCATGCCTCCTAAATTCTTATCCAAATCATTAATACAAGTTACAAATAACAGTGGACCCTGAGGCACACCGCTGGTCACAGGCCTCCAGTTTGAAAAACACCAACCCTCTGCAACCACCCTCTGGCTTCTGTCATCAAGCCAATTTTGTATCCATTTAGCTACCTCACCCTGGATCCTGTGAGATTTAACCTTATGCAACAACCTACCATGGGGTACCTTGTCAAAGGCCTTGCTAAAATCCATGTAGACAACATCAACTGCATTGCCCTCATCTATCTTCTTGGTTACCCCTTCAAAAAACTCAATCAAATTTGTGAGACATGATTTTCCACTCACAAAGCCATGCTGACTGTCCCTAATCAGTCCTTGCGTCTCTAAATGCCTGTAGATCCTGTCTCTCAAAATATCTTCCAACAACGTACCCACCACAGATGTGAGGCTTGCTGGCTTGCAGTTCCCAGGCTTTTCCCTGCAGCCCTTTTTAAACAAAGGCACAACATTTGCCATCCTCTAATCTTCATCTGGAATGAGAAAAATATCAGCCATGATTGAATGGTGGAGCAGACTCGATGGGCCGAGTGGCCGAATTCTACTCCTGTGTCCTTTGGCCTTATGGACGCAGTTGGATATCTGAGAGATTAGGGTGAATTTTCCCGTTCCGCCTGCCACAGAAATCCTAGTGGGCAGACGGGGGGACCATGGGAAGTCCGTTGACCTCGGGTGGAATTTTCTGGTTTTTGGGGAGAGGGTGGCCGGAAAATCCCGCCTATTGTGTGGAAAGCTTGAATGCACGTGGTACACCGGTAAGAGAGGTTGAAGCCCTAGAGGTGGATCCTTGGTGAAGACATCCAAAAGAGAGCTTCATTTGGGACAACACTCCAAGACGTGTTCCTTGAGGGCAGAGACTGAAACCCCTTGTGTGGGAGGTAGAGTTCCAGTGAGACCAGTTGGCTGACAGCATGACAAGTGTCTCAGGGGAATTACTGAAAACCCATAGAAATTATTTTGGGTGGCATCATTCCAGTTGGTTTCAGAGTGAGGTTGGCCTGGCCACAGGTTGCCTATTGGTTTACATGGACTGTGACAATTAGAGTATAAAATAGATTTTGTAACTCGTGTTATCCTTACGAATCTGTATATAACTGTAAAGGTATAGGAGGCAATTCTCCCATCCCGTTGCACTGCTTTGTAGCACAGGAGGCTGGGAGACTCAAAATGAGGCCATTTCAGGGGCTCCCTGCTGGCACCATGGTCTCTGCAGCTGGATTTCCAGTGCCATCAGCTCCGTGCCAGAAATCGGCACAGAGCTGCATAATTTATGCTAATGGACATTTAAATGGCCCACTAGCGTCTCTCCCCACCACCCCCCCACACAAGCCAGGAGTGGTTCACTCCAGCATGGTTTGCTATAGCTCCCCACATGTGGGGAGCTGGCGGCCCGGACCAACTGGAGTGAAGAGGGGAGGCAATCGAGGCACCACAGAGGATTGGGCAACAAAGGGGTGCCCCTGGGCATTGCCAGTCTGGCAGTGCCAGCATGGCCCCCTGGCGCTGCCCAAGGGGCAAAGTGCCAATGCCCAGGGAGCACCTTGGCACTGCCCACTGGGCAACGGGCATTGCCAAGGGGTGGGGCCTAATTGGGGTGGAGCTTTAGGAGGGGTGGTGCCTCTGGGGTGATCAGTGGGGGTGGGGTGTCTCGCTGCCACTCTGCATTCACGTTGAGTGACAGAGGGAGAGAGGCCAGCGATTGGGGCTGGGCATCGGAGCTGGGGGTGTGGGTCAGCCTGCTGGGGGTGGGGCGTTGGTCAGGACTGCAGGGCAGCGGCGATGAGGAGTGAATGGCTGGAAAATTCTGGCCATCATATTAAAGTTATATGTGCATTCATTCAAAGATGTTCATGATGTGGAAGAATTGATTCTGCATTGCAAGTTTCATGATCAGCAGTATCTCTTCCAACATTTCTCTAGTTAGAGTGCATGTCGATGAATGCTTGTTTCCCTTTACTAGGGTCAGGGAATAATTTGCAAATGTAACAGTAGATGGCCTTAGAGGCTTCTGAAAAATCAGTCAATTTCCTCTTTCCTTTATCCCATTTCTCATCACCCTCAGAAAATGGTACCTATGAAGACTTCTATCCTGTTTTCCGCCTCCAAATTCAAAAGCTTTTCTCAAATCTTTCATATTATCTATGTTTTCTGGTAATAGGCTGAATGGCCTCTCCGATTGGCCGAATGGCCTCTTTCTGCACTGTAGGGATTCTATGGTTCAATGGAAATATTTCCAGCGAGGATATAAATGGAGTCAATGCTGTGACATCAAAAAACCAATCCTTAAAACTGAGTTCAAATATGTTTCTCTGCTTCTCGTCATTAATTAAACTGCTGCAATTTTCAAATATTACTATTTTCTAAAAACAATAACTGTCTTATTAAAGACGTTGAAAATTTCTAGCCAATGTACTCTGCAGATGTTGAAAGTACAGAAAAGTGCAATTTACAGGTGTGACAGGGTAAGGAATGTTCTGCTCTCAGGGGGCTTTGAGCTTGAAATCTCTTCTTCGTAACAGGTACTATCACTCATAGAATCCCTAGAGTGCAGAAGGAGGCCATTCGGCCCATCGAATCTACACCGACCACAACCCCAACCAGGCCCTATTCCCGTAACGCCACATATTTACCCTGATAATCTCCCTGACACTAGGGTCAATTTCACGTGGCCAATCAATCTAACCCACACATCTTTGGATTGTGGGAGGAAACCGGAGAACCCGGTGGAAACCCACGCAAACATGGGGAGAAGGTGCAAACTCCACACAGACAGTGACTCAAGACCGGAATTGAACCCAGGTCCCTGGCACTGTGAGGCAGCAGTGCTAACCATTGTGCCATCGTGCCACATGAACTGAACGAAACCCAATTCGTATTCTGGTCCGGTATCGAACCGGGGACTTTTCGCGTGTGAGGCGAACGTGATGACCATTACAGAAACAGCTAACAGTACACTCTTCACAATATTTTGTGGGTGAATGCTCTGATGTAGATGCTATGGTGTGGCTTCTCATCCTAGTTACAGTTGGGCAACAGGACTTCCACTATACAGTGTGTGGCCAAATCGAAAACCACTTTGAAAGTTTACAGAACGCAATTGGGTGCTGTAACTAAGATGCAAGCAGGCCAATCATCTCATGGCAGATCACAAGAGTAACACCAGATCGGCAAATGAAAATTAGCAACGTATTAATTTTTAAATTACAATTGCGATGCCAATATTATATCCAGCCTTACACATTACACCCCTTTAGCTTAACAAGCACTGACACAATTTGTTTGGAGAGGTTTACAGGATTATGACAGACTTGGATAGAGTGTATAGTTAGAGTCTTTTTCCCAGGGTCAATTACTTGGGGACACAGGTTGAGAGCGAGAGGGGGAAAGTTTAAAAGACAAGGGGCAAGTTTTCGTGCAGAGGGTGATGAATGCCTAGAAAGCGCTGCCGGAGGAGGTGGTGGAAGCAGATTCTAAACAACGTTCAAGAGACATCTGGATGGATACACGAATAGGCAGGGAATAGAGGGATATGGACTACGTAGAGGCAAGAAAATATTAGATTAGAGAGGCATCTGTGTCAGCACAGACTTGGTGGGCCAAAGGGCCTGTTCCTGTGCTGCACTGTTCTTTGTTCTTTGTTTATTGATTGGGATAAATTAATATATAAAACTGAGCTCATTCACAATGAATCAGATGAATGAATTGTTGCAAATGGTGAAATGCTGGAGCTCCAGTGGCGTGGGAGCAGACTCACTCCACCAGACCTACCTAAGTGTCTGAAGCCAACTGGAGAAGGTACTTTATTACTGGGCCTCCTGACGCAGCTTCGAGGACATGTTGCCTTCATGCGTTACCCGCAAATTTAACTTTTTAAAATTCAATCAAGGGATATGAGTATTGCTGGCTGGCCAGCATTTATTGCCCATCCCTAGTTGCCCTTGAGAAAGTGGTGGTGAGCTGCCTTCTTGAAACACGTGAGTTTCCACGTGCTGTGGGTTGACCCACAATGCCGTTAAGGGAGGGAATTCCAGGATTTTGACCCAGCAACTGTGGGAGCATGTGACCCTAATTCATGAAACCCATATTGTTTCAGTAAATGATCATTAAAATTTTTAAAAATTGCATTGACTTCAATGATTGTGTTTTGTTTGCTTGCAGGATGTACTAATTGGAACACAGGATCACTGGAAAGCAATGTAAAGATTATTTGAAAAAAAATTAATCTCAATAAATATCAACAGAATCAACAGAACTGTAGGTGTGGAGCCAGCTGAAACGATTACAGCTGTCTCTCGGAAATTTCTAAAAGTCTTCAATGATGGACAATAATTTCATTCAGAGGGGAATATGTGCTGGGATATGGGGAAAAGGTGAGTGAATGGGACTAGCCAGTTTGCTCTTCAAAGCTGGCTAGATTTGATGGGCTGTATGGTTTTCTCCTACACTGTACTACTCTATGATTCCATGAGATGTTTATAAACAATTTCAGTTGAGTTGCTAGAGGGCACTGGAGAGGGTACAGAAAAGATTTACAAGGAAATTGCCTGGTATGGAGGGGCTATGAGGAAAGGTTGGAGAAACTTGGTTTGTTCTCACTGGAAAGAAGGAGGTTGAGGGGCGACCTGATAGAAGTCTACAAGATTATGAGGGGCATTGATCGAGTGGATAGTCAGAAGCTTTTTCCCAGGGTGGAAGAGACAATTACTCGGGGGCATAAGTTTAAGGTGTGCGGGGCAAGGTTTAAAGGAGAAGTACGAGGCAAGCTTTTTACACAGAGGGTGGTGAGTGTCTGGAACTCGCTGCCAGGGGAGGTAGTGGAAGCAGATACGATAGTGACTTTTAAGGGGCGTCTGAACAAATACATGAATAGGATGGGAATAGAGGGTATGGTCCCCAGAAAGGCAGGGGGTTTTAGTTCAGTCAGGCAGCATGGTCAGTGCAGGCTTGGAGGGCCGAAGGGCCTATTCCTGTGCCATAATTGTTTTGTTCTCTGTTCTTTCTGTTCTGTCAAATACAATGTTCCTTCATGATGGAAGATATTCAAGTAAATAGAATGCTGCGATTGGTCATTTTGGGAATTTTGGCTGTTGAAGCCAGAAGGAATTTTGGATCATTTATACAAAAATGTTGCTGTTATTGTTAAATCTGACTCATAAAGGATTCAATTCTCAGAACACATGGGAACTACAGTCAGTCAAAGTGCCTGTCCAAGTTCACATTTCTACCTCTCTTCAGCTCCGAAGAAGAGTCACATGGACTCGTAGACGTTAACTCAGTTTCGCTCTCCACAGATGCTGCTGGACCTGTTGAGCTTTTCCAGCATTTTCTGTTTTACTTCAGATTTCCAGCAGCCACAGTTGTTTTACTTTTATTTGCCTGTCCAAGTTGGTGTTTCTAACCACCCTCGCTCAAGATGGTGAAGTTCATGAACACATTTCTCTCAGGAAATGGGTATTGTTTTTTTGGAATGGTTACATAACAGGTGCTGAGCAGAGTGTAGCTGGCAGAGAAGCCCTGACTGGAGGGCACTGGATGGTTATTGACAGCTGAGAGGTTATTGACACAGGAGGAGATCAGAGGAGTGGAAGACAGCCTCTTCATTTGAGCACTCGTCATGAATTTAGCTTTTTAACAAGGATGTTAACAAGGTTTATTTCCTGCATTTTATGGAATGGATTAACATACACTGTAAATATTATTTGACTTATTTGTACGCTAAATGTAAAATTTAATCAACTTGTTGCTTCACAATTGGCCTCATGTAGAAGAATCAGAGTCATAGAAATGTTACTTTGCAGAATGAGGCCATTTGGCCCATTGGGTCTACACCGACTCATCAATGGGGCATCCCACCCAGACCCTATTCCCTAACCCCAAGTAATTACCCCACTAATTCCCCCCTAACCTACACATCCTGGGATATCAAGGGGCAATTTTAGCATGGACAATCAACCTAATCTGCACATTTTTGAGAATTTATTAGTCTGCCTTACAGAAGACATGAGAAATGCGGAGATCCAGTTCACACATCGAGAGATTTCATTGTTACAATCCTCAGACCACACTGAATAAATGACAGTAAAGGTAAACACCTGATAAAGGGGCTGTGGCATCTGTTTAAAGCAGAGGCTAGAGGTACCAAACATAAGGGGATAATGGGTACAGACTCAATATTTGTAAGAGTAATTGTGGATTTATTTGCTTTTTAAAAAAGCCCTTGTATTTGTTGCACATTTTGCTTTTTGAAGCTCTCAATATTTGTCAAGGCACACTAATTAATCTAAGAAATGTGCAATAGCAGATGCCACAGAAGGTGCTTTCACTGTTCTGTGGTTAACTTGCTCTTGGTGTTCAACTGCTTATTTTTTGAGTTGCATTTGGCCGCTCCTTGCCTGAAATGCAGCTGCTGAATGGTTGTCTTCCCATTCAATCACAGGTGAAGAATGACAAATGAAGCAATTAGGCACAAGGCAGGTGGAATCGCTTCCATTCTGACCCATTTAAGCTTTATGCTTTGGTTTGGTTGAAATTGCACTGAGTGCGCAACAAGAACTGTTGCCCCTCTGCAGATATCCTCCCAGTTCTGAAGTTAGAGATCTTCGATTAGATTTCATCTTTTTGAAAAACGAAGTTTTCTTCATATACGCTGAATGTTTTTTGACGAAACGGACTTCATGCTTTTCTTAAACACCCTCCCTCCTCAAATGTTAAGATTGAAGTAATTTGATATGTTTTGAAGACTGCTGGGCTAAGTGCAATATTTTTATTAGAGAAAAGAATAATGCCCCCCTCCTTCTCTCCTCATGATTGCAGCAAGACAATGAGAGGAGTTTGTATCTTGGATTAAGATAAACATCACAAAATATTGCATTTGGTCCTAAATCAATGGGGATAGATTTCAAGTATGCTCACTCCAGCTGGTCGGAATCTTCTGGCATGTCAGATGATACTTGCGCCATTGGAAACTTTCATGACGAAACCTATCTGTCTGGGTGAACCAGCGAGCATCAGATAATATCCAGGTGTCCAGCTGCAAGAATGGCCAAGACTGAGCAGTAAACATCAAAAGGATCCTCGCTGGAGTTGGCCAAAAGGTTCATTCCATTTTTAAGCAACATTTTTATGCAGTATTCTGATCTTGTCCATTTTCATTGGTTTAGAGATTTTCCCTGTACCAAAGCAGAATATTCTTGATAATTCTGGATTTAAAAAAAAGTTTATTTATTAGTCACAAGTAAGGCTTACATTAACACTGCAATGAAGTCACTATGAAACTCCCCTAGTTGCCACACTCCGGTGCCTGTTCAGGTCAATGCACCCAACCAGCACATCTTTTAGACTCTGGGAGGAAACAGGAGCACCCAGAGGAAACCCACGCAGACACAGGGAGAACGTGCAAACTCCACACAGACAGTGACCCAAGCCGGGAATCGAACCCGGTTCCCTGGTGCTGTGAGGCAGCAATGCTAACCACTGTGCCACTGTGCTGCTCCAACATTAATATAAATCTAATATAAACTCTAATAATCTTAACTCCAATATAAACTTCTTATAATTTTAATGTGTAGCTGAAAGGTGCAGGAACATTAGCACGGGAAAGCTATTTAATTTGAACAAGTCTCTTCAAAGTTGAGGGGTGAGTTTGAGGTTGGTAGTGCCTGTAGTTTGGGTGCTATGAGTGCTGCTCATTGTGAGATATACACACAAAATTATTGTTGTGTGCACAGATAACATCTTCTGGAGAGCAGACAGATCAATATATCATTAAGGATACAACGCTGATTTGACACCAGTGCTGCCATTTCAGCCAATGTCTTCTCTTAACCTTTCACAGCTAGGCAAATTAGGCAGCTTGCAGAAGCCCTTTCTTCCCCGCACCCCAGCAATATTTGAAGGGATTATCAACCAATAACAGGTTAATTGGTTGCTTTCTTCTGGATGTACAATTCTACAAGTATTTGATGTTTTCCATAGTTGTCTCAAGGTGTACAAGTCTAGGAAGTGGTGTGATAGAAGCGGTAGGACTTCTCAAAACATCTGTATTAGCCAGTTGTTGCCAAACAAATATAAATTAATTTGCATTTCCTTTTGAATGGAACATAGCAACATAGGAACATAGGACTTAAGACCAGGAGTAGGCCATTCAGCCCTTCGAGCCTGCTATGCCATTCAATAAGATCATGACCGATCTGTCACCTCAACTTACTTTGCCATCGACACATCCCCCATAACCCTTGACTCCCTGGTCTATCAGAATCTGTCCAGTTCTGTCTTGAATAAATTCAACGACCCAGCCTCCACTGTTTTCTGGAGAAGTGAATTCCATAAACTAATGACTCTTTGAGAAAAAAAAAATCTCCTCATCCCATCCTAAACAGTAGATCATTTATCCTTAAACCGTGTCCTGGTTCTAGTTTCACTCTCAAATGGAAACATCCTTCTGGTATTTAGCCTATCAAATCCCCTCAGGATTGTACATGTTTCAATAATATCAGTTCTCATTCTTCTAAACTCCAATGGGTATAGGCCCAATCTTTCTTCATAAGGTAAGCCCCTTATCCTAGGAAAGAGTCGAATGAAGCTTCTCTGAACTGCTTCTAATACAATTATATCTTTCTTTCAAATAAGGAGACCTGATGATTGCACATGTTCAGTACTATTCACAACTCTCAGATACTGAATGAGTCCATGCCACTATGCAAACAAGTCCTGGGTATTTAACCTTGCGTTGATAAGTGGCAAGAAAAACTTATGCTGCACAAGTGCCAGACAATGGCTATCTCCATCAAGAGAGAATATAACCATCTTCCCTTGGCATTAAAGTTAAAGTTTATTTATTAATCACAAATAAGGCTTACATTAACACTGCAATGAAGTTACTGGAAATTCCCCTAGTTGCCACACTCCGGCGCCTGTTCAGGTCAATGCACCTAACCAGCACGTCTTTCAGAATGTGGGAGGAAACCGGACCACCTGGAGGAAACCCACACAGACACGGGGCGAATGCGCAAACTCCACACAGACAGTGACCCATGCCGGGAATCAAACCCGGGTCCCTGGCGCTGTGAGGCAGCAGTGCTAACCATTGTGCCACCGTGCCACCCTCGTTATCCTCATTATCATTGCTGTATACCTCACCATCAACATCCTGAGGGTCACCATTGACAAGAAACTGAACTGGGCCAACCCATATAAAGACTGCGACAATAACAGCAGGTCAGAGGCTGGGGATTCTGTGAAGAGTAACTCCCCATAGTCTGTCCACCATCTATGAGGCACAAATCAAGAGTGTGATGGAATATTCTCCGCTTCCATGTACGAGTGCAGCTCCAATAATACTCACCAGGTTCAATACTATCCACATCAAAGCAGCTACCTTGATTGGCGCCCCATTCACTACCTTAAATATTCATTCCTTCCACCACTAATGCACAGTGGCAGCAGTGTGTACCATATACAAGATGCACTGCAGCAACTCACCAAGGCTCAATCAACAGCACGCTCCAAACTCATGACTTCCACCATCTGTAATGACAAGGACAACAAACACACGTGAACACCAGCGCCTGGAAGTTCCCCTCCAAGCCACACACCATCATAATTTGGGACTATATTGCCATTCCTTCACTGTCACTGGACCGAGAGCCTGGAAGTTCCTCCCTAACAGCACTGTAGGTGCACATAGATCAGATAGACATCAGTGGTTCAAGAAGGTGGCTCACCATCACCTTCTCTGCCCCTCTGGTTAGTTCCTGTTGCCTCTGGCCGAGCACCATGTTGTCCTGCAAGAAAGAGGCAAGTTTGTCAATGAATTTTGTGCAATTTGTTTTGATGGTGCGGATGTCATGGTGGAATAGATGGCAGCGTTTGCCAGTGTGAGACGCGGGTATGAGATTTACAGCAGTGGCAAGCCTGTGAAGGTGAGCTGAAGCATAGGAATCCCATTTGGAGTTATGATTGATAGAATGACTGGGGAGTGATTTGAGCTGTGGCTGAGACCTGTTGTGTGGTTGGAGGGATACAACATTTGAAGAAGCGCTCAGTGACCTTGTGAAAAGTAATTGAACTTCTTGTAGCACTGCATCCAAATCCTCTGGTCTTGACTCCTGAAACTGTTACCTGCTCCCAAAATCTGCTGAGCCTCCTGGCTCCCTGGGGCTACACAGCATCTCTCCTTTCCATCTCCTCCGTCAAAACCTTGGAGATCACTTTCTCCTATATTTTGCCATTTATCTGTCAGATTCCCTCCCTGCAAAACACTCAGCATCTGCTATAGCCACAATACACCTTTAAGAGGTGTGGGATAGCTTGAAGCAGTGGGCAGGTTAACTTTAACTGTTGTTAGTAAACAAAACTGTGACCATGGCGGCAGAGTGGCACAGTGGTTGGCACTGCTGCCTCACAGTGCCAGGGACCCATGTTCGATTCCCAGCTTGGGTCACTGTCTGTGCAGAGTCTACATGTTCTTCCAGTGTCTGCGTGGGTTTCCTCCGGGTGCTCCGGTTTCCTCCCACAGTCGGAAAGACGCGCTGGTTAGGTGCATTGGCCATGCTAAATTCTCCCTCAGTGTACTTGAAAAGGTGCTGGAGTCTGGCGATTAGGGGATTTTCGCAGTAACTTCATTGCAGTGATAATGTAAGCCTACTTGTGACATTAATAAATAAACTTTAAAACTAAATAGTGATTTACAACCAACGAACAGTGCGGTTAGCACTGGCTAAACAGAGTAATCATGCTGTGCATGTATTCCAATCAATGTGCTTGGGTCAATTATGCAACATATGCCTGTTTTCAGGGTTATTCAATTTAGCCCCCAGATTCCAGGAAGACCAAAGCTCTTGATGAACACAAGCTTCTCCTTAGTAAGATTTTTATTTTAATAACTCATATACCTGTGTCATTCAATTTGTCTGGAGCCAATATTACTGAATGATTCAAATTCCTTAAACTGGCTATAAATATCTCCCATCTTTTGATGTGAGGGATGAGTTTACTTTTTTTTATCTGTACATTCATCATATCTTAAAATCATACAACACAGAAGGGCCATTCGGCCCCGCCATGCCTGTGCCAGCTCTTTGAAAGAGCTACCCAATTATCCCACTCCCTGTGGTTTCCTCACATCCCTGAAATTCTTTACTCTATTGAATGAGCTTCCAGGAGTGCATTGCAGATCACATCAACATGCTGAGCAAAAGAAAATCTCTTCATGTCGCCTCTGGTTTCTTCGCTAATTATCTATGTCCTGTGCTTAATGGCCATCCAGACAGTGCCGGGGGGATTCTCCTTATCTACTCTATCAGAACTGTTCAGAATTTTGAATGCCTCTTTTAAATCTCCTCTTAACTTTCTCGTGTGGAAGAGGAGAAGAAAGAAGTTATTTTCAAAATAAAAGCAGTAAGGCGGCACCAGAGGTGGATGGCACCAACGCAAAGGTACATATTGTGATTTCTGCTGGAGTTTGCTGGACTTAAGTGAAGAGAAATCTTCAGTATAGTACAATCCTGGCTACTTTAGCTTTTCCGTATAACTAAAGTCCTTCATCATCACCCCGGAACCATTTCGATAAATCTCCTCTGTATCCTTCCTGAAGTCATTGACATTATTGTTCCTTTTGGCTTTGGGACTTTGACTAGCATTACTTGTGCGGACTCTTCTCATGAAGCTTTCTTTGAAATTTAGTCTGCTGGCAGGATCATTAGCTTCCCCAGGCAAACCTGGGCACTGACGGTATTGAGGGGGGCATGAATGCCAACTTGCAATAACCCACAAAACAATAGGTAAGATCATGCCCATAATGTTGCTTTCCCATTTAAGTTCATATAAACTTTAATGTAAATATATGCTTTGGACTGCCTTTAAATCTCTTCAGGCAGAACTACATCAAATTATGTGGTTGAGACGCATATTAGTTTTTCAGGTTTTAAATTCTTTTAAATCTCTCAATGTTTTTGCTTTTTGAGTTTGTTTTTGTACGATGTAAAGGAAATTACTTTCCACGCTTCACTGCATTACTGACATCCCAAATAGCTGCCTAGGTCACCGCTGAATTTGTTTCTTTTCTAAATCTGCTTCAATATATTCTGCTCCAATCACTTAGCTAATAGGATTACATAAAATATATGTCAGAGAAAGAGACCATTTGGCCCATCTGGTCCATGTTGGCGTTTATGCTCCACTCGAGCCTCCTGCCGTTCTTCTTTATCTAAGTAAAACCCTCTATTCCCTTCTTGCTCTTGCCTTCCCCTTAAATGCATCTACACTATTTTCCTAAACTATTCCCTGTGGTAGCGAATTCCATATGACAGGAAAACTACAAGAGCAACATTTAATATTGTGCAATTTGATCTCTCGTCAGACAAGCTGGAACTATCTTCTGAAGCAACTACTTGAGGCCTAGTTGTTTACACCAGAACAGACAACATCAATTAACTACCCATGACACAGGATAAACACAGATCCTAATGGCTTTCAGACAGTCTTTGACATCTCACATCTGTTACAATCCAGGCTTCTCCCAATGCGTTTTCATGGACAGGTTGGTATCTCTGAATGAAAATTCTACCTTATACACTAAGTGATGGGCATCAGATGAATAATATGTTGGGGTAATGAGCTCAGGAGGAGTCAGTGTGAGTAGCACTGCCTGGACAAATTCAATAACCTCAAAAAGATGGGCAAGGTGAGGGTATGAAATAGTTATATTTACCTACTTCGCCAAGTATTACCATAAAATGAGATCTGACCAACATATTTGGAGTATTGTGAACAGATTTGGGCCCCATATCTAAGGAAGGATGTCCTGGTCTTGGAAAGGGTCCAGAGAAGGTTCACAAGAATGATCCCAGGAATGAAGAGCTTGACGTATGAGGAACGGCTGAGGAATCTGGGTCTGTACTTGTTGGAGTTTAGAAGGGTGAGGGGAGATCTTATTGAAACTTACAGGATACTGCGAGGCCTGGATAGAGTAGATGTGGAGTGGATGTTTTCACTAGTAGGAAAAACTAGAATGAGAGGGCAGAACCTCAGGCTAAAGGGATGATCCTTTAAAACAGAGATGAGGAGGAGTTTCTTCAGCCAGAGAGTGGTGAATCTGTGGAACTCTTTGCCGCAGAAGGCTGTGGAGGCCAGATCATTGAGTGTCTTTAAGACAGAGATAGATAGGTTCTTGATTAATAAGGCGATCAGGGGTTATGGGGAGAATGGGGATGAGGAAAATATCAGCCATGATTGAATGGCGGAGCAGACTTGATGAGCCTAATTCTGCTCCTATGTCTTATGGTCTTATATTACTTGTGGGAAATGTTCAAACATAGTACAAAATAAACATGTTCCTTTCAGGCAGAATGAAGGAGTATCAAAGAATAGAATTGTGTGGATAAATAGAGATCACAACTAAATTGAAACTTGAAAGGGAGGCTGATGATAAAGTTAGGGCTAATAGAAGAGATAAAGAGCGGGATTTTCCAGCCATGCTCGCCCAAAATCCCGCCCGAGGCCAATGGACCTTTGCATGGCCGGCCCCCCGCCCGCTACGATTCCCTTGGCGGGCGGGACCGGAAAATTCCGCCCCCAGAATAAGAAAGTTTTGTAGGATGGTGAAAAGGGAGATTAGAAAAGCCAAAAGGGAATATGAAAGAGACTAGCAGGCAATTTATATTGAACCCCAAAGGCTTTCAGAAACAGTTATACCAAACAAGAATAGTGAGAAATGGATAGGACCACTCAGACGGCTAAGACAGTCTATTTGTGGAGGACAAAGGTTTGGTGGGAATATTAAACAAATATTCTTCATTAGTTTTTACAAATGACTTTGAAAACAAGAAGTCAGGGGCACTAACAAAGGGAAGAATGTGTGATACCACTAACTAGAAAAAGGTATTTGTTCTGAAAAAATAAACAGAATTCAAGTTGGCCAAGTCACTGGCCCTGATGGTCATTGAAAGGTTCAGGGAAAAGATAACAAAAGCTCTGGAACAATGTTTCAATCCTCCTTACATCAGCAAATTATACTGATGCAACGTTCTTTTTCCAAAAGGTAGCATTGCACAGGTGTCAGGCCTTAACAATCTCCAAAGCAAGAGGACCTAACCACCGCTCCTTGACATTCAATGCCATTACCAGCACTGAACCCCCCCGCCCCCCATCAACCATTGACCAGAAGCTAAACTAGACGAGGCATATAAATAGTGTGGCCAAAAGCACAGGTCAGAGACTGGGAATTCTGTGACGAGTAACTCACCACAAAGCCTGTCCACCATGTACAGGTACAAGTCAGAATGGGATACCCTCCCCTTGCCTGGACAAGTGCATCAACAGCACTCAAGAGACTTGACACCATCTAGGGCAAAGCAGCTCCCTTGATTAGCACCCCATCCACCACCTAGAATGACAAGTCTCACAGCACCAGGTTAAAGTCCAACAGGTTTATTTAGGATCATGAGCTTTCGGAGCTCTGCTCCTTCATCAGGTGAATGGAGAGGTAGGTTTCACACTCACGGCATATATAGACAAAGGCACAATTGCAATATATTGGTTGGAATGCAAGTCTTTACAGGTAATCAAGCCTTTGCAGGTACAGACAGTGCGAGTGGAGGGAGGGATAATCGCAGGTTAAAGAGGTGAGAATTGTCTCAAGCCAGGACAGTTAGTGAGATTTTGTAAGCCCAGGCCAATGGTGGGGGTTACAGATAGTGTGACATGAACCCAAGATCCTGGTTGAGTTTGTCCTCATGCGTGCGGAAGTTGGTATCAGTTCTTGTTCGGCGATTCTGAGTTGTCGTGTGTCGCACTCCTGCCAGGCAATTGTCGCGTGGTGTCCGCAAACTATCCAGCCTTCAGGAGAACAGCGACCATGACAACACACAACCCTGCCATGGTAACCTCTGCAAGACGTGCCGGATCATCGACATGGATACCACCATCTCACGTTGGAACACCATCCACCAGGTACATGGTACATACTCATGCGACTCGGCCAACGTTGTCTATCTCATACGCTGCAGGAAAGGATATCCCAAGGCATGGTACATCAATGGTACAGACGCTACGACAACGGATGAATGGACACCGTGCGTCAATCGCTGGGCAGAACTGTTCCCTTCCAGCCGGGAAACTCTTCAGCAGTCAAGGACATTCAGCCTCCGATCTTCGGGTAAGCATTCTCCAAGGCAGCCTTCAAGATGCACGACAACGCAGAATCGCTGAGCAGAAACTGATACCAAGTTCCGCACGCATGAGGACAGCCTCAACCTGGATCTTGGGTTCATGTCACACTACGTGTAACCCCCACCATTTGGCCTGGGCTTGCAAAATCTCACTAACTGTCTTGGCTTGAGACAATTCTCACCTCTTTAACCTGTGATTATCCCTCTCTCCACTCGCACTGTCTGTACCTATAAAGAGTGATTACCTGTTAAGACTCACATTCCAACCATTATCTTGTAATTCTGACTTTGTCTATATATGCTGTGATTATGAAACCTACCTCTCCACTCACCTGAGCTCCGAAAGCTCGTGATTCCAAATAAACTTGTTGGATTTTAACCTGGTGTTGTGAGACTTCTTACTGTGCCCACCCCAGTCCCATGCCGGCATTTTTACATCATAGAATAACAAGGATAGCAGAAGCATGGGAACAACAAGTCAAAAGCCTGGAACTCCATCCCTAACAACATGGTGTGTATACCTTCACAAGATAGACTGCCACCGTTCAAGAAGATGGCTCACCACAAACTCAGGGGAAATTAGGAATGGTGAACAAATGCTGGCCCACATCCTGTGAAAGAATAACTTGAAAGAAAATTATGTGCAGGATTTTGATTCAGTGCTGATAATGGAATGGGTGTTACAGTTTAAACCAGGATAGTGTGGGATTTGAAAAGGAAATTGGAGGTAATGGTACAACAACTGTTGGTAGGAGTCGGAGGAGAGAAAGGCATTGCCAAATTAATCTTGATGAAACGTCCCTTGAAGGAGATAGGAAGCTGTGAAGAAATAAATGGGTGGAGTCAGGACAGTGTACTCCGAGGATTCAACTCGATAACTGGTCAAGTGCACTGGGTTGCTGGATCTCCAAGGTGGGACTCCCTGGTGGATTGGGTAGCTGTTTTGGTGCATTTTCACTATGATGGTGCAGTGCATTACCATCATGCCGGTGCAATTCATTACCACCTCTCAGACAGCTGGGAACACCGGAGGGAAGGTGGCGTGTGTTCTGATGGTGATTGTTTTAGTTCTCTAGGTGAAGAATCATTCTTTCTGGGATCAAGGCTGACTTCAGATCAGAAATGGCAACTTGCTGAATTTAAGCACATTCCTAAACAGAAAAAAAAAGACCTTTGGACAGGTTAATTCGTTCCCCTTGACTCTTTTATTAATGGCTATTGCTGGCTGATTATTGCCGATTGGTCTTTTCACCTATCTTTTGTAGCTTTTCATTAGAGATTTATTCGTATGTGATTCTTCCGTTTCTGCAAGCTATGATTTGAAGATGACATCTAGATCCACAGCTGGACAGAGCTAAATAGTTCCAATTGGAATGAAGCCTAATTCAAACAGAAGTGACAACTTGTTGTAATTGAATGGGAGATGACAAAGTTTTCATAAATTCTAGCTGTCTGGATTCTCTCAGTTTTTCCAAGTTGCCAAAACAACTGTATATCGCAAGTTAAGATCCTTGTTCAAAACAGAAATTTCAGTTGCAATTGTCAGTTGATTATAAATGTAGGGTGGTCACTTAGTTCACATTTCACAAGTCTTGCACGTTTTATGCAGAAGCACTTCACAATTTGGATCAGACCACAGAATAGCTTGAGTGTGCGCTCTGATGACCTCCAAGATGACTGATGTGCAATGTTTTTCTACACACATTTCTTTAGTGAATAACATTGTAACAGTCTAGAAAGTTCGCTATTGAAATATTTTCTAAATTCATGCTCAGAAACAGTTTCTTCTGAAGCCTAATGACTTGAATGTATTTTCTTAATTATTTTTTAATTGATGAAAATAGTGGGTTGGATTTTCGAGGAGTTGGGCCTACTCTGGATTCCTGCCCCTGTTCTCGGTGCTGGCAATTTTTGTCAGCATGGGATAAGAGTGCAAACTTGCACCCTGCGCTCCCTTCCTGGCTAATTCTATTGCGGGAGTTACATCTCCACCCCCTGCAATTTTTGTGGCATTGGGCCAGCCGACTTCTCAAGGGCCTGTGGTTCATGGACCCTCACAGGAATCATGAACTATAGTCTCGATTTGGAGACCTTTGAAAGGTCATACCCATGCTCCTACTATGTCCCTCATATCCCTTCCATGCTCTCCATCTATTCTCCCATCCATATTTCTATGCCCTCCCCTTGACTCCTATGCTCCTTCGATATCTCCTCCATGCCCCTTCCTTGGCCCAATACATCCTCCATGCCCACTCACCCAGTAAACATTAAAGAACCAATGAGCCATATAATAGCAATGTCAATAACAAGCTCTGAAATGCACTTTAAAAAAATCAAGTATCTTCTTTGAAAAATCCTTTCCTCTTACAAATGTATAAAATTGTCAGTGAGATTCAACTATCATATAATCAATAGTACAAATTTTACCTCACTTCACATCTCTTGTTGTAGTACAAATAAACAGAAATGGTTCAAAGAAAGAACAACTTTTTATAACCTCATAAAGATGTCAATTAATCAAAGCAAACACTCCACTTCCATCACTGAAAAGAGACCACGCTGAGCATTGGTGAGTCTTGTAGCTCAGACAAACATTCATAATGAGGCCACCTCAATGCCAAAAATCCGGCCAGTATGTCTCAATGAGCCCACACATGCATGGAGGGTGGAAAACATAAAGATATGGTATTGTCCTCAATTGACTCAACCTGTTGCTGTACATATGTGTTAACTGTTGATAAATTGAAACAGATGGCCTTATTCTGAATGCTTGGGTGGGTGTGTGGTAAGGTGGTGTGAGTGTTGAGGGATAGAGGACCTAATAGTCTTGAATATAACTGGGACAAACTCCCGGAGCAGCAAGACAAGCTTTGGCGTTTGCCCGCCTCCATGGCCGCATCTGAACAGCTTCTGGGCTCAGCAAGCCTGACTTGATCCCACCACCCCCATCTCAGAGCGTACAAGGGCCCAATTTATCCAGAAATGGGTCAGCAGAGTTAGAAATTTCCAAACTCAAGTTTTCCACCTCATTGGCATAAAATCCATCCCAGTTTGTTTCAGTGAACCCACACATGCAAGGAAGGTGGAAAACCTAAAGGTATAGCAACGTTCATAATTGACTCAACTTGCTGCTGTACATATGTGTTAACTAAAAAAGATAATTTTTTCTTCATTTCAAGAGCTGATTGACAACACAATTTTGGAGTCCTGAAATAACTTAGGCCTGGGTGTTTAAATGTGCGAAAGGCACATGTGTTAAAAATGTACATGAAATAGTTAATTTATACTGGTTGGTCTCTATTATTTCTTTTGCAGTTGAACGTGATGCTGATTTTCTGTGCCACCTTCATGTTGTTCAACCTCTTTGCACGAAGGTTGTGAGGAAGTGAACATCTATAATCTGACCAATGTTGCAGAGTGTTTTTCGTTGTTGATCAATCTCTTCCTCAATCTTGAATTAATTTAGCTTTACAATGTGTACAGGAATCCTTACTAGAGCCCCTTTAATCAGTCCAGTGTGTCTGCACATCGAGGCCTCAATTCAACAACAGGGAATATTGTTTATTCAAGATAACCACAAAATACCATTCCAAACATTTGAAAATGGCAGGTTATAATTCTTATAAAGGAAAATCCTGTCTTTTGCTGTGGAAAATTAAGTGCCTTTGTTGCAAATGTTTTTAGATCAAGAGTTGTGTTTTTTTTATCTATAGCTGAAGTGCAGCCAATATTATAATATTGCTTCAAAGCAGGAACACAATACCAGTTTTGTTTACTGTCAAGCCTCGGAATATTGACCCAAAGGGCATCAACTTAATACACCACAGCCAGGAAATTTCTAGGAGCTGCTGTCATTCTTCACCAGAGGTGTGGAATAAACAGGATTTCCACCTCACTTCCAGAGGAGTAATGTGGTGGAGTGGGAGCAGTTCCGAGGTACCGCCCAGCCAATGCATCACCTTTACATCACAATCACAATCGAACTCTCTGTGGTTAAAATGCATTTCAATGGGTCAGAGGATGTGAAAGACTCCCCAAATGTGTCGTCATGTTGTAAATCCCTGTAGACCTATAGGTGTGGGGTTCTCAAATGGTTGGAACATTTTTTGAAGCTGCCTCGCTGCCATTGGTTGGTGTGCAGATTAACACCATGAGAAAGGGTGAATAACATTGGTGCACACTCAGTGGAAAACTGCTTTTGTATTGGTTTGGTGGAAGGCTAGGATCAGTGGGGCGGTGTGGTGGCACAGTGGTTAGCACTGCCGTCTCACAGCGCTAGGGACCCGGGTCCAATTTCATCTCAGGTCACTGTCTGTGTGAAGTTTGCACGTTCTCCCCGTGTCCACGTGGGTTTCCTCTGGGTGCTCTGGTTTCCTCTCACACTCCAAAAGATGTGTGGATTATGTTGATTGGTCATGGTAAATTGCCCCTTTATGTCCGGGGACCAACAGGGTAGACATGTAGGGTTACGGGGATAGGGCCTGAGTGGGATTGTTGTCGGTGCAGGCTTGATGGGCCGAATGACCTCCTTCTGCACTGCAGGGATTCTATGATTCTATGATTCAGTAGGACTGCTGCATGATCACACTTCAGAAAATCCTCAGAATTAATTAAGTCAAATTTAAAGAAAACTAAGACTCATTGAGAAAGTTGTATGCCAAGTGTCTCTGCTCCTGGTGCCTCACCTCTGACTTACATTGGCTGCCGGGCGAGCAACATTGTTTGAACAACAACCCTCAACTGTGTCTGCAATTTGTATAGTATGAGGAGAGGTTTAAAATCCAGAAAATTATGTCCCCAATTCTTTGTGATGATTTTAATAAAGTAAATCATATTCAGAAATAGAATTTTAAAAAATAAAATGGAAGTACACTTAACTAAGACAATGGCTTTATACAGTATCATTACTTTAAACAGTTCTAAACAATCGTAAATTAACTCCCTTTAGAGTTAAATCTCACCAATCTTTTAGATAAAGCCTTATAGATTTTAAGATCTATGAAAATCCAATAACTGTTACCACACAATGTAGTTACACTTCTTGGGGTTGGCTCTGAGGTAAACCAGCAGCTTGCTTTTCAAATCAAGCTTCATTCACATATTGCCTACTGGGAGATAAACAGCTATTTCTGTGTTGGCTGCGATCCAAAAACACAGCTTCCTTGCATAGGTTTCAGTATCCCCTTAAATATGTTTTTCCCCTTTGATCATAGAAATCATAGAAACCCTACAGTACAGAAAGAGGCCATTCAGCCCATCGAGTCTGCACCGACCACAATCCCACCCAGACCCTACCCTCATATCCCTACATATTTTACCCACTAATCCCTCTAATCTACGCACCCCAGGCCACTAAGGGGCAATTTTAGCATGGCCAATCAGCCTAACCTGCACATCTTTGGACTGTGGGAGGAAACCGGAGCACCTGGAGGAAACCCACGCAGACACGAGGAGAATGTGCAAACTCCACACAGACAGTGACCCAAGCCGGGAATCAAACCCAGGTCTCTGGAGCTGTGAAGCAGCAATGCTAACCACTGTGCTACCGTGCCGATCTTTCCCTTATCTGACTTAATTTCTTTAGAACTGCACTCTCCCAGATTTAATAGTCTCTGTCACTTTATTTTAGCTTTTAGAGTTTAAAGTAGAGGTAAACTCCCTCCATCCAGCTTCCCTATGGCACCTTTCCTTCACACCTTGTGGCTTTTCCTTTGAATCCTTGACAACTTATTCATGTTCTATAGAACATAGAACATAGAACAGTACAGCACAGAACAGGCCCTTCGGCCCACGATGTTGTGCCGAGCTTTATCTGAAACCAAGATCAAGCTATCCCACTCCCTATCATCCTGGTTTGCTCCATGTGCCTATCCAATAACCGCTTAAATGTTCCTAAAGTGTCTGACTCCACTATCACTGCAGGCAGTCCATTCCACACCCCAACCACTCTCTGCATAAAGAACCTACCTCTGATATCCTTCCTGTATCTCCCACCATGAACCCTATCGTTATGCCCCCTTGTAATAGCTCCATCCACCCGAGGAAATAGTCTTTGAACGTTCACTCTATCTATCCCCTTCATCATTTTATAAGCCTCTATTAAGTCTCCCCTCAGCCTCCTCCGCTCCAGAGAGAACAGCCCTAGCTCCCTCAACCTTTCCTCATAAGACCTACCCTCCACACCAGGCAGCATCCTGGTAAATCTCCTCTGCACTCTTTCCAGCGCTTTCACATCCTTCTTATAGTGAGGTGACCAGAACTGCACACAATATTCCAAATGTGGTCTCACCAAGGTCCTGTACAGTTGCAGCATAACCCCACGGCTCTTAAACTCCAACCTCCTGTTAATAAAAGCTAACACACTATAGGCCTTCTTCACAGCTCTATCCACTTGAGTGGCAACCTTTAGAGACCTGTGGATATGGACCCCAAGATCTCTCTGTTCCTCCACAGTCTCCAGAACCCTACCTTTGACCCTGTAATCCACATTTAAATTAGTCCTACCAAAATGAATCACCTCACATTTATCAGGGTTAAACTCCATTTGCCATTTTTCAGCCCAGCTTTGCATCCTATCTGTGTCTCTTTGCAGCCTACAACAGCCCTCCACCTCATCCACTACTCCACCAATCTTGGTGTCATCAGCAAATTTACTGATCCACCCTTCAGCCCCCTCCTCTAAGTCATTAATAAAAATCACAAAGAGCAGAGGACCAAGCACTGATCCCTGTGGCACTCCGCTAGCAACCTGCCTCCAGTCTGAAAATTTTCCATCCACCACCACCCTCTGTCTTCGATCAGATAGCCAGTTACCTATCCAATTGGCCAACTTTCCCTCTATCCCACACCTCCTTACTTTCATCATAAGCCTACCATGGGGGACCTTATCAAACGTCTTACTAAAATCCATGTATATGACATCAACTGCCCTACCTTCATCAACACACTTAGTTACCTCCTCAAAAAATTCAATCAAATTTGTGAGGCACGACTTGCCCTTCACGAATCCGTGCTGACTATCCCGGATTAATCCGCATCTTTCTAAATGGTCGTAAATCCCATCCCTAAGGACCTTTTCCATCAATTTACCAACCACCGAAGACTAACCGGTCTATAATTACCAGGGTCATTTCTATTCCCTTTCTTAAACAGAGGAACAACATTCGCCACTCTCCAGTCCTCTGGCACCATCCCCGTGGACAGTGAGGACCCAAAGATCAAAGCCAAAGGCTCTGTAATCTCATCCCTTGCCTCCCAAAGAATCCTAGGATACATTTCATCAGGCCCAGGGGACTTATCGACCTTCAGTTTATTCAAAACTGCCAGGACATCCTCCCTCCGAACATCTATTTCCTCCAGCCTATTAGCCTGTAACACCTTCTCTTCCTCAAAAACATGGCCCCTCTCCTTGGTGAACACTGAAGAAAAGTATTCATTCATCACCTCGCCTATCTCTACTAACTCCATACACAAGTTCCCACTACTGTCCTTGACCGGCCCTAACCTCACCCTGGTCATTCTTTTATTCCTCACATAAGAGTAAAAGGCCTTGGGGTTTTCCTTGATCCGACTGGCCAATGTTCTGCATCCATTGTTACTAAATTGCCTTGGGTAAAGATCAGTTTGCAGTGTTGCTCGGTTCATTAACATATCAAATGCACTATTTCCATTCTGGCTGTGCCTTCTTCTCCAGAGACCCTAAACTCTAGAATTTAGTCCCTGACCCTTCCTGCCTCTCATTTAGTTTCATAATACTTTTGTGAAATATTTTGCTCTTGGGATGTTTTATGTTTAAGGCACTGCACAAGGAAAAATTGTTATTGTTATTTGTCATGAGGCAGGCACTATTAAAGTTGTGCCGTTACTGAAAATTGATTAGCAAATTGTCGCAGCGGCAAGATTAGCATTGACAGTAGCAGGGAAAGTGACCCTCCCAAATGATCCAGGGAGCATCTAGGTCATTCCAGATTACCAGAGGGACACCTGTGACATTAGACAAACAAGATTGCACAGATTCATCAAGCATATCACTGATACCTCCTTCAGGAGGTTAAGCAACTTAATTGATTTTCCTCACTTTGAAATGGACAATTAATTACAGAATAAATGGCAGTGCAATTGCATGGGATTCTCCAAAGATCAGACCATAATTAATGTAGTAAGAAGTTTAACAACACCAGGTTAAAGTCCAACAGGTTTATTTGGTAGCCTAACCTGTTGGACTATTCGGTAGCCTAACCTGTTGGACTTTAACCTGGTGTTGTTAAACTTCTTACTGTGTTTACCCCAGTCCAACGCCGGCATCTCCACATCATGACCATAATTAATGCCAGCCAGGTTGTCATGGAAGGAACCAGTTCTTACTTCTCCACATTTTCTGCTCCTCATCTGTGGAGTCTTTAAAAGGACAGAATTGATAACCTTCCCCAAGAGGCCTACTTCTTGTAATGATGCACTTTCACAGACTTTATTAGTGAATATAAAAATAATTTATTAATAAGGTAACAGCAGCCTCATGTGTGCACCCAACTCCCTACATGTCTCTTGCATCAAGACTCCACACTTTGGGGTGATTATCCACTCTGAGTCCCAATTGGTCCCCCAGTCCAACTGGCGCTTACTCTGCTGTGTTGCTCTTAAAGGGACAATCACCACACTTCTTCATTTCAGAGTGAACAAAGAACAAAGAAAATTACAGCACAGGAACAGGCCCTTCAGCCCTCCAAGCCTGCACCGACCATGCTGCCAAACATAACTAAAACCCCCTACCCTTCTGGAGACCATATCCCTCTATTCCCATCCTATTCATGTATTTGTCAAGACGCCACTTAAAAGTCACTACCGTATCCGCTTCCACTACCTCCCTGGCAACGAGTTCCAGGCACCCACTACTATCTGTGTAAAAAATCTGCCTCGTACATCCCTTTAAACCTCATCCCTTGCACCTTAAACCTGTGCCCCCTAGTAATTGACTCTTCCACTCTGGGAAAAACCTTCTGACTATCCACTCTGTCCATGCCTCTCGTAATCTTGTAGACTTCTATCAGGTCGCCCCTCAACCTCCATCGTTCCAGTGAGAACAAACCAATTTCTCCAACCTCCCCTCATAGCTAATGCCCTCCATACCAGGCAACATCCTGGTAAATCTTTTCTGTACCCTCTCCAAAGCCTCCACATCCTTCTGGTAGTGTGACGACCAGAATTGAACACTATATTCCAAGTGCGGCCTAACTAAGGTTCTATAATGCGGCAACACAACTTACCAATTTTTAAACTCAATGCCCCGGCTGAAGAAGGCAAGCATGCCGTATGCCTTCTTGACTACCTTCTCCACCTGCATTGCCCCTTTCAGTGACCTGTGTACCTGTACACCCAAATCCCTTTGCCTATCAATACTCTTAAGGGTTCTGCCATTTATTGTATATTTCCTATCTGTATTAGACCTTCCAAAATGCATTACCTCACATTTGTCCGGATTAAACTCCATCTGCTAACGCTCCGCCCAAACCTCCAACTGATCTACATCCTGCTGTATCCTCTGATGGTCCTCATCGCTATCCGCAAATCCACCAATCTTTGTGTCGTCCGCAAACTTACTAATCAAACCAGTTACATTTTCCTCCAAATCATTTATATATATATTACAAACAGCAAAGGTCCCAGCACTGATCCCTGAGGAACACCACTTGTCACAGCCCTCCATTCAGAAACGCACCCTTCCACTGCTGCCCTCTGTCTTCTTTAACCGAGCCAGTTTTGTATCCACCTTGCCAGCTCACCTCTGATCCCATGCGACTTCACCTTCTGCACCAGTCTGCCATGAGGGACCTTGTCAAAGGCCTTACTGAAGTCCATGTAGACAACATCCACTGCCCTACCCTCATCAATCATCTTCGTCACTTCCTCGAAAAAGAGTGGTTGACTTTGAAAAGATACTTTATTGCAGGCCCTTGTTAAACCTTCTCTCTGCATGGTTCTTTTCCAACATTTAATAGGTGTCATTGAATCATCCATGTCAGCATGACATACCCACCGTAGTCATTCAAATGACTCCATCCTTGCAATTTGTGAAATGGTTTGCAGCTACCAGATGTGGATTGGAATTCTGTTCTGCTGTGTTCCCGGTGGCTGCAGGCCCTCAGTAATTTTAGTGTCTGTATAGGAGGTTTTTGTGGGCATGTTTATGCCAGTGTGCAAGTAAATGAGAAGAGTTAGAGAAAAGTAGGATGATTATAATCCTTAGTTTTGGGATGTGTGGCTTTAGCTTCCACAGCTTTTGTGCTGTTCTTGTAGGTGAGCAGGGCAGAGTGGCTTCTTCCAATGGAGTTGCAGATTTATAATTTCTGGAGCCTTTTCCAAACTGTTCCTGCTCCTTTGTATTGGGGTTAACAGTGAATTCACTGATCACGAAAAGACTTAGGGCTACAATGCCTTATTGGGCTTCGAGGTGTTTCTTAAAACTGGGCAAGTCTGCTTTTCCTTCTCACTTGTCCTGCAATTGCCATTTGAGCAGCAGTCTCACCTTCCTGAAGTGCTCCGGGGACATTTGAAGCTTGCTTTCATCTCCAATCACCTCTGGCAGGACTACCTGTTCAAGACCTGAATTTGAGCATCATGTATTCCCTCTTCTGGGCTGTAATGGAACTCCAGTGAGCCTAGAAACACAGGCAAGGCCCTCTTAAACTAAAATATTTAGATTAACTTCTGCCCCTTTCACTCAACCATCGCTTACATCTGCTATGACTTGGTCTCTTCTGTAACTCCCTTGATTATTTCCTTCTGCTTCTGTCTTGATTTGGCTTTCCCAGTATTCCCTTTTTGAAAATTAGATGGTTATCATTAATATACTTTTCAAACACAAGAAAGGCATTTATTTAAAATATTTCTCACCTTGTAACAGTTAAAAGCCTTTCTTGGAATAAATTGATCTCAGAGACAAATAAGTAAGCATAATACAAGCTTTCAATCGCTAGGGAACGCTACTCTTTGTTCCTTTTCTCAGCAGTGTGTTTGCTCAAATGGGGTCACTAAGTTAATGAAAACAAAGAAATGCTGGAAATACAAAGCAGGTCAGGTAGCATCTGTGGAGTGGAACAGAGTTAACTGGGTTGGCTTGTATAAGACGCCACATTCTCTTCCCCCTGAAAAGTCAGTTGTCACGATTGCACAGAAAAGCTGGCCTCCCTGCTGTGATGATATGCCGGGAGCAGTTTTAATTGCTTTAATTGTTTCCATCCCCATTGGGCAGGAAGTCGTGCCCAAGAGCTGCTGGCCAATCTGATTTAGCCCCAAGCAGCTCTGTTGCCCCAGCAGTCATGATGTGGAGATGCCGGCGTTGTCCCAGCAGTGCCAGGATCAAGTGGTGGCCACTGCTGGAACTATAGCCAACCCCCGAGGATAAAGACATAATGAAACCTAGACTGAAAGGTAAGTGGGACTTTGGACATGCTTAGGTGGCAGACCCCAGTGAAGGGTGGAGGTGGGGGGAAATATCAGATTTCAGAGGCCAGGATGGGAGGAAGAGGATTAAAAGGGGGCGGGGGGGGGGGGGGGGGGAGCCTCTAATGCAGCATAGGGGCTCCTCCTGAAGGAGGTACACTTCACCCTCCCCTCCCACATTTCCTATCCAAGAGCCCCTACAGTGAAAGATGCCTGGCTACCCACCTTGTCTACACCAACATCTGCCCCACATAAGATAGCGGTGGAAAAGGAATAAGGAACTTAAGTGGCCACTAGTTGTTGTTACCCACCGCAACATGGGGACAGCTCAGGATGTGTGGGAAGACGGTGAGAAGGCTACCCGCTTTATTTTATGTGTGCCCCCATCTTCATACATGCTGGCATGGGGGCGCCATGGCATAGCCCAATGTTCAGGTCAAGATAACTTTTCATAGAATCATGGAATCCCTACAGGGCAGAAGGAGGCCATTTGACCCATTGAGCATGCGCCGACAAGAATCCCAACCAGGCCTTATCCCCGTAACCCCCCGTATTTAAACTACTAGTTCCCTCTGACACTAAGGGGCAATGTAGCATGGCCAATTAACATAAGCTGCACATCTTTGGAGCATGGGAGGAAATTGGAGCACCCGGAGGAAACACACAGGCACGAGGAGAATATGTAAACTCCACACAGATAATCACCCAAAGCCAGAATTGAATCATTTGTAAACCACCTGAGTGACTTCTTCCACCCCCAGGAACTTCTTAGCCTCTGAAAGAGCTATTATTCCACAAGGCACTCCCTATTTAAACTTGAATATAACGATGACGTTAGTGTATCTTTAAGAAAGGTTTTTAAAAAAAAAAATCATGTTCTCTGCAGCTCACAGCCTTAGCTGATGTCATTGTTGCTGGCTTGACAGGAGATGTCTTTTTATTACTGTTTAAACGGGATTTAATTTTTTACTGGGATGTTTATGACTCTGCATTGTAAGGAGAAAAACTGGTTGGCAGGTCAGGCGATAGTTTTTTTTCATTTTCAATTTGGGGCTGTGAGTTTTTAGTTGAGTTTTTAGAAGGGACAGCAAGTTGAAAGGAAGTGTTTCTCTCTCTCCCTGTTTTATTTGGAGATTCTGCTGGTCATCTGAAAGGAAGGTCTTGCCTTTCTGAAAGGGGGAATCTACTGTTGGTGGCTTGCTTAGAGTCCCTGGTGTTTTGGGTAGCTGTTCTGACTTCAATCTGTTCTGAGTCTATCCAGAGAATTGCAGACTTCATCCAAAGGACTCAAGTCCAGTATCACGTGAATATTAGTCTTTGCTGTATTAAACCTGTAAAAAGGGTCTTTTTCTATGGGATTGGTTTGATTGGAACATATTAGATATATTTGTTAAGGGTTACATATTATAATGGTTGTTTTGTTTCTTGTTTGTAATTGATAAAAGTTCTTGCTAATTTTCTTACTATACATTTAACTATATTCTTAATTAACCTTTGTTTGATAAAAGCTCCCTAGTGGGTCATTTGAATCATAGAATCATAGAATAGAAACCCTACAGTGCAGAAGGAGGCCATTCGGCCCATCGAGTCTGCACCGACCACAATCCCACCCAGACCCTACCCCCACATATTTTACCCTCTAACCTACACATCCCAGGACTCTAAGGGGCAATTTTTTAACCTGGCCAATCAACCTAACCCGCACATTTTTGGACTGTGGGAGGAAACCGGAACACCCGGAGGAAACCCACGCAGACACAAGGAGAATGTGCAAACTCCACACAGACAGTGACCCGAGCCGGGAATCGAACCCGGGACCCTGGAGCTGTGAAGCAGCAGTGCTAACCACTGTGCTACCGTGCCGCCCCTGAATCATACCTGAAGTGAAACATATCAGGCTTATCCTAGCCAAATTCAAGATGCAAAACTTATGATCCAGACGGTCTCCATAAAACAATTTGGAGTTTCTGACCTGAACCATAACACAACGCCTGAAAAGGAAACAAAAATATGCTCACCTCTCACTGTCACTGAGTCCAATAATCCCAAATCAATCAAGGAATATAGATTTTAATCCCGCACAAAGTCCCAATTGTTATAATCCATGTCAGAAACTCCAACGTTTTAGATGAAGTCAGCCTAGACCATTAGTTTTGCACTTTGAATTTGGCACTGGAAAGCATAAGGGGAGCGATTCTCCCAGCCCGCTGTGCTGCCCTAGCAACGCAGCGGGCCGGGAGACACCAGCAGAGGCTGTTTAGCAGACTCCCCGCTGGGGACCACTGTCTCCGCATGTCTGCAGGGCCTGGACTTTTGGTGTCGTCAACTCCACGCCGCAAATCAGCATGGAGCTGATTTGAATATTTAAGCTGCTATTTGAATCACATTAGCGGGCCTGGGGTTGAAGTCTCCGGGCCCACTAGCCTCTCCCCTCCCTCCAGGAGTGTTTCACTCCAACGGGGTTTAGAACAGCTCTCCACTAAAGGGGAGCTGGCGGCCTGACTCTGCTGGAGTGAAGGGAGGCCATGGAGGCACCCTCAGGAGGTCGGGGGCAAAGGGGGTGCCCGCTGGGCATATCCAGCCTCGCAGTGCCAGCCTGGCCCCCGGCACTGCCCGAGGGGCAAAGTGCAAATTCCCAAGTGACACCTTGGCACTGCCCAACGGGCTTTGGGCAGTGCCAAGGGGGTGGGGCCAGAGGAGGTGGGACCTATTTGAGGGCGGAGCCTATTGAGGGAGATCGGTGGGGGTGGGTGTCTCGCTGCCACACTATGGTGAGGATCAGTGGCAGAGGGAGGGAAGGGGTTGATTGGGGCTAGCCAATGGGGTGGGGGATGGGCTGCTGGAGGGGCTGGGAGGGAGGGAGGGGGGTGGATTGCACGGGGAGTGGGGGCAGGTTAGGAAGAACGGGACTGCCGTGGGTGGGGGTGGTGGGTTGGAGACATCAGGGCTGTTTGACTAATTTGTTGGTGTTCTTTGAAAATGTAACAAGCAAAGTAGATAATGGTGATCCTGTGGATGTAGTGTATCTGAACTTCTAGAAGGTATTTGATAATGTGCTGCACAAAAGGTTAATACAAAGGTAAAATCCCATGGGGTTGTAACAGTGCATACCATCTGCACAGTGCCCAGCAGGAACTCACCAAAGCTCCTTAGGCAGCTCCTTCCATACCCACGACTGCTACCATATAGAGAGACAAGGGTGGTAAACGCATGGGAACACCACCACCGGGAAACTTCCTTCCAAGTTACTCACCATCCTGACTTGGAAATATACCACTCTTCCTTCACAATTGCTGGATCAAAATCTTGGAAATCTCTCCCTCACAGCACTGTGGGTGCACCTACACCACATAGCCCTCAATGGTTCAAGGGCACCTCTCAAAGGCAATTAGGGATGGCAATAGATGTTGGCCTAGCTAGTGAAGCCCACATGCTGTAAATGAATTTTTAAAAATTCTAACTTTACACACAAACATACGGGTTAGGAGCAGGAGTAGGCCAATCGACCCCTTGAAACTGCTCCACCCTTCAATAGGATCATGGCTGATCTGATTGTAACCTCAACCCCACCTTCCTATCTATCCCCGATAACTTGTCTGCCTTATTAATCAAGAATCTACCTAGCTCTGCCTTAAAAATATTCAAATATTCTTCAGTTCTTGGCCTGAGATGTTAACCCTTTTTCTCTTCACAGCTGCTACCTGACCTGCTGAGTTTCTCCAGCATCTGCAGTAGGGTACTTCTGTCCAGGAAATCTTCTCCTTATCTAATGCATCGCAGCGTCCGAAGTTTAGACTCCTGTTCATTAGAAGCAATCCAATTTCTTGTTCCATGTACCTGTTTATGGAGAAAGAGAGTTAGCTGGGGGTGGTTGCACCAGGTGGCTCTTAGCGACTTCCAGGAAATTGGAAATAGATTGGAAATATTTTGGGAAGATTACGTCCACACAGTTCTTTCACGTTTTGTAGGTATGCAACTGGGATGGAGGAAAGGTAAACTAAGAGAGAAGAAAATTGAGAAAAAAGATGAAGCCATTTCCTTGTGGCTGCAGCTTTATACGCTCAAACAGTAACAAAGTGTATCCACACAATTAACTCTACAAATAATTTTGCAGCCTTAGGCTTTTTTGTAGAGTGTCAGTGCAGCTATGAATACAGCAGAAGGTAAATGAATTCTGTCCATTGACCTAGTCCACTATGGAGCGATGTGACCAAAGCCTATTCTTCTCCCAAGTTCAATGAGAAGCTTGGGGCTAGAGGAAGTGACACCAACAAAGTGCTGTGTTGATTCGAGTGCTTTCTTCAGCTAAGTTGTCCAAATATTTTTCTGAGCAAGAAAAGAGTGGTCATAAATCCTATCAATGATTATATTTAGGGGTGATACGTTGGCACGGTGGTTAGCACTGCTGCCTCACAGTGTCAGGGACCTGGGTTCGATTCCAGCATTGGGTGACTGTGTGGAGTCTGCATGTTCTCCCCGTGTCTCCATGGGTTTCCTCCGGGTGCTCCGGTTTCCTCCCAGTCTACAGATGTGCAGATTAGCTGGATTGGCCATGCTAAATTGCCCCTTCGTGTCCAAATATGTTTAAAGTTTATTTATTAGTTTCACAAGTAGGCTTACATTAACACTATAATGAAGTTATTGTGAAAATCCCCTATGTGTAGTTTAGGTGGGATTACAGGGATAGGACCAGGGTGAGATGCTCTGTTGGAGAGTTGGTGCAGACTTGACAGGCTGAATGGCTTCCTTCTGCACTGTAGGGACTCTATGATTGTTAGGAAGGACTGGAATAATGAATGTAATGGCGAGCTTTGGAAAAATTGCACTCTTTTTGTTTGAAGATTTGAAAGGTTTTAGTAGCCTGTAGCACAGAGGGGTTGGGTTTTACTGAGGTATAAAATGATGCAGTCCTGGGGGAGAAGAGACCTTTCAACATGCCTCAATAAGATGATCAATGTGAATTTACACCCGCCATTCTCCCACCTCATTGCAAACAGGTGAAATTAAATAATGGCACCTTAGGAACCAGCCACCAGACACATTTGGCTGGAAGGTCACAGAGTTCTGCACGGTTTGGGAAGGCAGAAGGAGGCAGAAAGACAAAATGAACAAGTAAGGAATGCAGTGACAGAACAGTTAATTTGTCAAACACTGTACAGTGTGAATAGATGAGAAAAGGACACATTGTAATGCAACTGTTGAAAGGATTAGTGGATAAATGCCAAAACTTTACGACTGAGACATTTATTGAGCTGTTCTGCACAATAGAAACGAGGAAAATGGTAGGATTCTTTCAAGAATGCCTCTATTTAGCCTCTATTTAAGTGGTGCCCTTTCAGCACAGAGGAAAGGCTTTTTATTTCATACACCACATTGGCTCAGAGGGATTCGGTGCCACGTTTGAGACTTTCCTCCACCCTCTTATCTGTCGCCAACCTTTTCTTTAAACAGTGTTTTCAGCCACCGGGAGATCTGCAGCTTAAGATACACAATTTTCTATTGTTTTGGCTACAGAATTCAAGACTGCTGTGATAATGGAAGGAAGGCGTTTTATTATACACAGCCTGATGAGTCAGTTGAGCCTGTGCCAGAGGCATCAAGTAGAGCCTTTGTCAGAGTTTCAGTTGCCCATCTTTTCCCACTAGTTGAGTGGGAATAATCAGCTTTTGAAAAACAAACGAGGTATTCCCTTTTTAACTAGACTGTGTAGGCTGAATACAGAAGCATTAAACATAATCTACTTTTTGATAAATTGCCATTCTTTCCAGTATGTAGTGACTTCATATCAAAATTATGAAATTATCATGACATTTTAATAAAAACATACCAATAAACTCCCATTTTAAAGTATTTTCCCACATAATTTTTACTTGTGCCACGTACAATTCCCAAAGCCCTGCCAATGTCACTCCTGTCCTGCTAGGTACATGACAGTGGGGTGCCTCACCTATTAATTTGCCCTTCTCCACTTTATCTACTTGGTGCCACCCCTGATGGTATGGCCATGATATTGGTCACACTCTGTGGGGTGCCATTGTTGCAAAGCTGCGTTACACTATTCCATGTTATGGTATCTTCGAGGAGGGAAGATCTCTGGCATCATTAAACCACAGATTCGTTTTATACAAGAGACATTCAGTGGGGTCTCCCAGCTACACAAAATAAGACTGTGCTGTCAGGGGGGATCTGCATGGTTTAGGTTGGGAATTCACTCTGTAGTGAATCATGGGTGCGACGCATATTCTCACCACAACACATTGTGGTACACATTGGAATTCCAACGCCCCACAACCAGCAACTAATCTTGTTAAACAGATACCAGCCACCATGACATTACCCTCGCCAGTCAGACCTCCAAGAAGAAGTCTGATTGCCCAATCTCAGTGATTGTTGAGTGACAGAGCTGCCCACCAAAATTTGTTTCATGTTATTCTTTGCAGCTCAGATTCTTTCAGATGCAATCAAGTGACACTGATCTGTTACTGTCTCGCAGGGGATATAGGACAGAGAAAGCAAGGTTAGCTGTCGCATGTCTGAGAAATATTAATGTAATTACTTGTATGTTCATCCATTCCATTTGGCAATTAACTTTGCTTTTGACCTGGACTGCACTGTGTCTTTTATCCATATTTTGCTCTCGCTTACGTTCAGCTAAAGTACAGGCGTACAGCCTTGCAGTTGTGTCCTTAAAAGATTTGGCCCAATTTCCACCTACCTGATGTCAGTGACAAGTGAAATTATTGAGCATCCAGAGAAGCCTCCTCAGATCTCAAACATTCCTGCCTCAATCCAGTATTAGCCAAATACTGTTGGCAGTTACTAAGTTAGGGAATTAATACTTGCTCAGAAAAAAGCATAAGAAAATCAGGAAGAACGGAAAGTCTGCAATGATACGGCCATTGCGCCCATTGATCATACACATTAAGTGTTGTGGGGTCATCCCAAGTTATATTTACTCCTGAGAAAGAGTAATAATCGTGGGTAAACTCCCAAAAGGAAGAAAACTCTCCCTGGTGCATGAAGCTGATAAAATTAAAAACTGCAGTAATTAATAAAACATTGTGATTCACTGAATGTGACATGGCAGTGTGCTGCAGTATATCACACTGGAGTGCTACACTTTATGTTTAGCTCACAAGAAACAATACTTTTCTCTGCATCCCAATACATGTGACAATAATAAAAATTGATTCAAATCAAATCCACACTCAGAATCTCCAAGTCCCCCTCTTATTAATGAGTCAAAGAGTGTAACAGTTGTGAACCTATTTCCTGTCTGCTGATGCTAGCTTGAGAGTTATGTATGGTTTTTGCCTGTAATGATGCTGGATCCTGTGAGAAAGGATATGTGCTGTTATGAGGTATGCTAAAGAAGAAATATTCACCTGAGTTACTTGGCCAGTAGACAACTTGTGAATATGCAGCTTGAGGTATCTGATATGGGCAGCATGCTTGGCATTTGAAGTTACTCATTGAACATGCTGTATACCAAATATCTAGGGCACACTAGGAAAAGATAGAAAAGCAAAATACAATGATGCTATTTATCTCAACTGAAAGAACAAATTAATAGAAATACCCAGCAAGTCATATAAATATATGGGCCAGAATTCTCCAAATTCACCTGTGGCAGGGATTCTCCAGTCCCGCTGCAGTGAATGGGGTTTTGCTTGAGCGCCAAATTCTTCATTCTCGCTTGCAGTGGCGGTGGGGCATACGAGATCGGAGAATTCCAGCAAAGAGCAAGAGGAGGTCATTTGGCCTCTGGAGCTTTCTCCGCCATTTAGTAAGATCATGGCCGATCTGATAGAGACCTTAAATCTGCATCCCACCTCCCCCCAATAGCTCTCACTGCCTTGCTTACTAAGAATCTGTCCACCTCTGCCTTCAAAATATTCAAAGACTCCGCTTCCACTGCCTTTTCAGGAAGTGGGTTCCTCAGACTCACGACACTCTGAGAGAAACCTTTTGCCTTGTCTCTGTTTTAAATGGGCGACCCCTTATTTTTAAACATTGATCGAGAGTTTGAGGTTCTTCCCCAAAAAGAAACGTCCACCCCATATCTGCCTTATCAAGGCCCCTCAGGATCTTATATATTTCAGGACTGTCAGCATCTGTGGGGATGAAGATGGAGAGAGACAGAGTTAGCATTTCAGGAATGTGGTCTTTCATCAGAAGTTAGCAAAAGACAGGACTGCTAATGTGTTTATAAAGTGCATGAAGAGGATTCAGGGTGCAGTATCGCAATGATGCTGCAACAAAAATACAATAAATAGGGATCTTATGAAGTGCATTGGAACTTAAAAAATGTTTAGGCTTCCACTAAGCCATGTAGCAGCATGTACTGTACAATTCTCACCCACTGTAAGTGTTGGCAGAGTGACCTAAACTTAATGGACTACTGGTGGTGAAAACTGAGTAGCTAATGATTTTAGGAGTGGAGAGTTGATGTGGGCCAGCCACATTGGATAATGGATGGTTGAAAGAGTTATGCACCTAACAAGCACAACTCTGTACCCATTAAACCTGAGGGAATAGAGGACTGTCTGGTCCATAACTTATCGGAGAATACAGGGGTGAACATAGAATCATAGAATAATTGGATGGTTACTGCACAGGAGACCATTCAGTCCATTGTACTGGTGCAGGCAGTCTGTAAGAGCAACCTCGCAAGTCCAAGTCCTCAGGCAATTTCCTGTAGCCCAAGCAAGTATTTTCTCATCTAATTCTTATCCAATTTTGTAAGTCATAATTCAGTCTGCCTCCGCCACATTCTCATGCAGTGCATTCTCGATCCTAACCACTGTAGACTGAACGAAAATCAGAAGCACATGATGCTAATGTAACATCACATGATTGAATCATAGAATCCCTACAGTGCAGAAGAGACCATTTGGCCCATCGAGTCTGCACCGGCTCTCTGACAGAGTGTCTTATCCAGACCCTCGTCCCCACCCTATTCCCGTAACCCCACACATTTCCCAAGTCTAATCCATCTAAGGGACAATTTACCATGGCCAATCCACCTAACCTGCACATCTTGGGAATGTGGGAGGAAACCGGAGCAAATGGAGGAAATCCATGTGGACAAGGAGAGAATGTACAAACTCCACACAGACATTCACCCAAGGTCAGAATTGAACCCAGGTCCCTGGATTTGTGAGGCAACACAACACCGTCCCGCCCATGAGAAACAGAGATCTGGAGAGAGTAGAAGTTCCAACCTCGCACACAGATCCTAATATGTATGGAGTAGCTGTAACTAAAGAGTAATTGTTTTAACAAACTACAGTTTCAAGCAACTTATTTTGGGAGAATAGACAAGCCCCAATAAACCCCATCTAGACCTTGAACTCATGGCAAAACAACCACTTGGTGCTTAAAGAAACTTTTCCTCATGTTGGTTGGCTTGCCATTCACATTAAATCAGTGTTAAATAAAAACAGAAAAATGTTGGATAAACGCAGCAGCATCTGTAGTGAGAGAAACAGAGTTAGTGGGCGACAGTTTACAGCCTTGCTCGACCCTAGGCCAGAATATCCTGTCCGATGTCAATGGAGCTTCCCATTGTCCGCCCCTCACCCATGCCGATTCATGTGGCAGGCAGGGCGGTAGAATTCCGGCGGATATCTCAAGTTCACGTGACTCTTTTTCAGAGCTGTCATTCGGGCTCGTTTTTCTAACTGTTCCTCTCTCCACAGATGCTGCCAGATCTGCTGAGTTTTTCCAGCATTTCTGTTTTTATTTCAGGTATCCAGCATCCATGGTGTTTTGCTTTTATTAGATCAATGCGTTCTGCTTCTTGACCATTCTGCCAATGCGAACACTTTCTCTCTATTTACTCAAGGTACCTCATAATTTTGCACACCTCTATCAAATCTCCTCTCAACCTGTCCTTCTGTATGGAGAACAACCACAACTTCTCCAGTCTATCCATGTAACTGAAGTCCCTCATCCTTGGAACTATTCTCTCCAATTGTTTTTGAATCCACTCTAAAACCTTTTTTAACCCTTTCTGAAGTGTGGTGCTTAGAACTAGACACAACACTCCAGTTGAGGCCAAGACAGTGTTTCAAAGAACAAAGAACAAAGAAGGGCAAGGGCAACTAGGGATGGGCAATAAATGCTGGCCACCCAGCGACGCCCGTGTCCCATGAATGAATTAAAAAAACAAAGAAAATTACAGCACAACAGGCCATTCAGCTTTCCAAGCCTGTACCGACCATGCTGCCCGCCTGAACTCAAACCCCCTGCCCTTCCGGGGACCATATCCCTCTATACCCATCCTATGCATGTATTTGTCAAGAAGCCCCTTAAAAGTCATGAAGGTATATCATAAAATCCTTCTTTATACTTCTATTTATAAAGCATAGGTTCTTTTGTGATCTTTTAACCACTTTTTCAACTTGCTACTGCTACTTTCAATAATTTGTATGCAAAAACCTCTGGCCATGATTCAGTGGACAATAACCTGGGGAGGCAATGGCCTAGTGGCATTATCACTAGACTATTAATCTCAATTAATGTTCTGGGGACCTGGGTTCGAATCCTGCCACGACAGATGGTGGAATTTGAATTCAATAGAAAATATCTGGAATTAAGAATCTACTGATAACCATGTCAGCAAAACTCTCAACTGCCCTCAGGCAACTAGGGATGGGCAATAAATGCTGGCCAGTCAGTGATGCCCATGTCCCACCGATGAATAAAAAGACAGGAATAGAATGAGATGAACCCTGGCCAAACATTTCAGGCTTAGCTGGAATGCAATCATATTGTGAAAAAAACAGTTCAACAACGCAGTTCCTGTCATGAACAGTGCAAATGTAGTGCCAAGACAAGGTCCAGTAAGTGTGAAGTAACATTAATAGGGTTGTGCATTTCCTCAGAAAACAAAATTTCTCATGACCTGGTGACAGTTTTCGTCCAGAAGTGAACTATTGGTCCGTCTAACTTCGTCATCTAACTTCCCACAAGATTATCTTAAATGGAATTTGGTGCTTGTGAGGATGAACAAGTAAAAGAAAATGAACCAAAAATGTAGGAAATCCATTTATTAGTGAGACAATGGGATAAATTTTATCTTCATCCAATGGGAGATAATCTGGTTGAACAGATCCCTTGCCTGATTTTCATCCATTGATTACCTGCTTTTAATTGAAATGTTTATAAGCATTTGGATAATGTACAGATACCTAATCCTTCCAAATAAGATTGCAGGAACATGTGTGAAAAAGTATGCAAAATGTAAGGGTAGGGTGACTATGATATGGACGTCATATCAGAGAGTCAGCTGACATTGATACGCTGAAATTCAATGCCAGTTCTGAACTATTTGAGAATTTCAGTGTGTTAGAGGGAGGGTACCTTTGCCAAGATGCAGTGGCATTTGTCAAGGTTCATCCCGAGCAGTTCTGTGAGGCAGGACTCTGTGCTCTACAGGATGTTCTCAGGGACACACGCTGAGACAATAGTGGTTAGCACTGCTGCTTCACAGCTCCAGGGACCTGGGTTCGATTCCCGGCTCGGGTCACTGTCTGTGTGGAGTTTGCACATTCTCCTTGTGTCTGCGTGGGTTTCCTCCAGGTGCTCTGGTTTCCTCCCACAGTCCAAAGATGCGCGGGTTAGGTTGATTGGCCATGCTAAAATCGCCCCTTAGTGTCCTGAGATGAGTAGGTTAGAGGGATTAGCGGCTAAAATATGTAGGGATATGGGGGTAGGGCCTGGGTGGGATTGTGGTCGGTGCAGACCCGATGGGCCGAATGGCCTCTTTCTGCACTGTAGGGTTCTATGAATGAATCTATGAATCTACTGTTGCTGGAGGATCATCAACCCGGTGAAAGACGCTCTTTAGTCTGCCCAAAATTTTTTGGTCTTCCAATGCGAAGCGTTGTCCCTGACCAAGTGTTGCAGACTGCCACATTCCAATGTCCAGGTCTAGTTACTGAGGGATGCACTCAAGCTTGGGGCAGTTGCCAAGGCACAATTGGGAAAGGCCACTTTGCAAGGCCTTTCTGTCAATGTACACCGAGGGAATAGTAACTGGGTGAAACCCCCATTACTGTGTGCTTAATCCTAACTGAATATAACTTTGCTGAAGCACCTCAAAGTGCAACATGAGCGATCTTTTTGTTTGAAAAGAATTGTACTCGTATTGAAAATATTGAAATGTTTGCAATGTTCTCATTACTGAACGGAAGCTCCTGAGAGTGCAACTTGATCTCTGAAGAAAATGTGAACTTTACTGTTATGAATTGTTTTATAATGTGTCTTTCAGATTTTATACGAATAAAGTATATTTTTGCAAAAAAAATTTTTAGAGGGAGGGAGTTGTTGGGTGGGATTTTCTGATCTCGTCCGTACCCTCCCCTCTCCCAGCGAGAATGGAGAATTTGGCACAGAGCCAAAACTCCCCTCACTGCAGCGGCATCGGAGAATCCCAGCCGCAGATGAGGTCGGAGGTTTTCGGCAGTAAAATCAAAGATATATCAGAATAAACAAATATTAAATTATCTGTACTGTAATAGTGGAGTTTGCAAGCTGGCTACAACCTCCTACAACTTCCTGAACGTGTGTTTGTTGTTGGTTAAATTGTGCAATTTATTCCTATTTTCGGAATCATTTTAATTGTTCTTGTTATTGTGGACTGGCAGCACTGGGAAAAAAATAGGGTTGCAGTGACATCACCACAATCCTTGCAACACTTCATTTTAAAATGTGTGTCTTCCTTTTATCAGGTTTCTATTAATTACTTGAATGTGCTCTTAACATAATATGGAACAGAAAGTGGAAGTCATCTCTATATCCTGCCCATGATGCTCACCGCAACTAAGATGTGACCTTGTCAGACATGAATTACTTGGCCAATCGCCTTCTGGGATATAAACTACACATGTTGTCGGTGTTAGTTGAGAGGTTTAATTTGATATTTTCAGTGGGATGGTGGAAACAACTCCGGGCTCCATGCGCCTGATTCCAGCAAGATTTACCTGCCTGCATACACTTCAGCAAGGTGTGCGCTGTGCAGGTTCTTACAAAACTCATCGCAGAATATCCAATCTTTCTATTTTTGTTCTACCAGCTCTTGTCAAAGGGATGTGGCTGTTCAAAGCAGAGCGGGTCAAAAGTAGCAGGTGCTTCCTTCCTGCTTGAGTGTCAAAGCACAACAGCTCAATTAGATGAGTCTGATTTCCCCAATTTCGAGTGTTGTAAATTGCAGTGTCTAAATGCCCCAAAGCTCTGTCTCACAAAGCAGTAGGACATGATTTGTCAAATGTAGAGCTCCCTGTTCTCAGTGGTGCCTATAAAAAGGGAGGAGGGGGTGGCTTGGTCTTCACGAGAGGGCGTGGGGCACATGTGGAGGGCAGAGTCAAAATTTTCTTATTCATTCGTGGACAGGGGCGTCACTGACTAGGCCAGCATTTATTGCCCATCCCTAGTTACCCTTGTTCATAGGGCAGTTGAAAGTCAACCACATTGCTGTGGCTTTGGAGTCATCTGTAGGCCAGATCAGGTAAGGACGGCAGATTTCCTTCCCTAAAGGACATTAGTGAACCAGATGGCTTTTTTCTGTCAATTGACATGATTTCATGGTCATTCTCAATTCCAACTTTTTAAAAAATTGAATTCAAATTCCACTATCTGCCATGGCAGGATTCAAACCCAGGCCCCCAGAACATTAGCTGAGTTTCTGGATTGATAGTCTAGCGATGATACCACTGGACTATCATCTGCCCAAAATTGGGGAGCAAGAAATTGAAATTTCTTCAAGGAAAGGAGATAAAATCAGCAAAATGGACCCCACTTGCTGGGTCACTGGGACATGTAGCCTGACTGTACCATGATTGAAGAATGTGCATAAACCTTGCTCATTTCAATGAGAAAAAATGCATGCAGTATCCAGAGTGCCTGTAGGTGTCACTGTTCTCAATAGCTGTGGGGTTAGTCCAATGATTGTTGGTAAAAGATTAATTATGACTGTGGGGAGAATTCAACTCCAACTGCGTGTAATTCCTTCGAGGCAAATTCCCTGAACAAATGAATCTTTTAATCAGCAGTATCATACATGCCAACCCGACATCAGCCATAGTATCGGGAAAAAAAGTCAGTTATCGTCAGCATGGGAAGGTATCAATAAGATCATTTGGAAATCACAACTGAACTCTATCAGAACCAGTCATATCAGGTGGACGAGAACTGAAAACCAGTAGAACCATTGCTTTCCCTTCCTGTTTATGCAAAATCTTGAGGCAAAACATTTTAAAGAGGTGGCAAATGAAGTTCAATATGGAGAAATTTAAAGTGATTAAACTTAGAGTCATAGAGGTTTACAGAATGGAACAGGCCCTTCGGCCCAACTTGCCCATGCCGCCCTTTTTTTTAAACCCCCTAAGCTAATCCCAATTGCCTGCATTTGGCCCATATCCCTCGATACCCATCGTACCCATGTAACTATCTAAATGCTTTTTAAAAGACAAAATTGTACCCGCCTCTACTGCTACCTCTGGCAGCTTGTTCCAGACACTCACCACCCTCTGTGTGAAAAAATTACCCCTCTGGACCCTTTTGTATCTCTCCCCTCTCACCTTAAACCTATGCCCTCTAGTTTTAGACGCCCCTACATTTGGGAAAATATATTGACTATCTAGCTGATCTGTGCCCCTCATTATTTTATAGACCTATATAAGATCACCCCTCAGTCTCCTACGCTCCAGAGAAAAAAGTCCCAGTCTATCCAGCCTCTCCTTATAACTCAAACCATCAAGTCCCGGTAGCATCCTAGTAAATCTTTTCTGCACTCTTTCTAGTTTAATAATATCCTTTGTATAATAGGGTGACCAGAACTGCACACAGTATTCCAAGTGTGGCCTTACCAATGTCTTGTACAACTTCAACAAGACATCCCAACTCCTGTATTCAATGTTCTGATCGGTGAAACCAAGCATGCTGAATGCCTTCTTCACCACTCTGTCCACCTGTGACTCCACTTTCAAGGTGCTATGAACATGTACCCCTAGATCTCTTTGTTCTGTAACTCTTCCCAACACCCTACCATTAACTGAGTAAGTCCTGCCCTGGTTCAATCTACCAAAATGCATCATCTCGCATTTGTCTAAATTAAACTCCATCTGCCATTCGTCAGCCCACTGGCCTAATTGATCAAGATCCCGTTGCAATCGGAGATAACTTTCTTCACTGTCCACTATGCCACCAATCTTGATGTCATCTGCAAACTTACTAACCATGCCTCCTATATTCTCATCCAAATCATTAATATAAATGACAAATAACAGTGGACCCAGCACTGATCCCTGAGGCATACCGCTGGTCACACCTTTGATAATAAGAACATGGATTGGCGATATAAAATAAAGGGTACAATTCTAAAAGTGGTGGGGTGGAGGGCAGGAGCAGAAGAACCTGGGTGTAACTTGCACAAGTCATTTAATCTGGCAGGACAGGTTGAGAGAATGGTTAATAAAGCACTCAGTATCCTCGGCTTTATTAACAGGGGCATAGAGGAAGGAACTTGAATAGAGAATTGAATTTGAATAAGACACCAGTTCGGCCTCAGCTGAAATATTGCATCCAGTTCTGGGCACTGGACTTTAGGAAGGATATGAAGGCATTGGAGAAAGTGCAGAAAAGATTCATGAGCATGATCCAAGGAGGAGGAACTTCAGTAATGAACATAGATTAGAGAAGTTTAGACTTTTTTCCTCGGAGGAAACATGGCTGAGAGGAGATTTGATGCAGGTATTCAAAATCGTGATGAAGGAGCAAGACCAGGACAATATCCAGGCTTAGGCTGACAAGCGGCAAGTAACCTTCATGCCACACAAGTGCCAGCCAATGACCATCTACAACAACAGAAAATCTAACTATCTCCCCTTGACATGCAGTGGTTGTTAAATCCCCCACTACCAACATCCTGGCATTACCTTTGGCCAGAAACTGAACTAGACTAGTCATATAAATACTGTGACTACAAGAGCAGATCAGAGACTAAGAATCCTGTGGTGAGTAACTCACCAAAACCTGTCCACAAGGCACAAGTCAGGAATTGATGGAATACTCTCCACTTGCCTAGATGAGTGAAACTCCAACAACACTCAAGAAGCTCGACACCATCCAAGACAAAGCAGTCCACTTGATTGGCATCCACAAACATTCATTCCCTCCACACTGACGCACAGTGGCAACTGTGTGTATCACCTACAAGATGCAAGACTCACCAGGTCTCCTTAGATGTGTGAAGATATTTTTTCTCACATCACATTTGCTTCTTTTGCAAATCATTTTAAACCCGTGCCCTCTCATTCTTGATCCCTTTACGAGAGAGAACAGTTTCTCTCTATCTGCTCTGTCCAGCCCCCTTATGATTTTGAGTATCTCTATCAAATCTCTAAGACTTCTTCTCTCTAAGGTGAACTCTCCAATCTATCCTCATAACTGAAGCTTCTCATCCTTGGAACCATTTTTGTAAACATCTTGTGCACTCTTCCCAATGTGTCCTCACCCTTGTTATACTGTGGCACCCAGAACTGTACACAATATTCCAGCCAAGGTCTGATTAGTATCTTTGTATAAGTTCAGTATGCCTCCTTTCTCTTGTACTCTATGCCCCTATTAATTAAGCCCAGGGTATTAACTGTTCGCTCCACCTGTCGTGCCACCTTTAATGGCCTATGCACATGTACACCCAGGTCCCTCGGCTCCTGCAGCCCTTTAAGAATTTTACCCTAATTTTATATTGTCTTTCCATTTTCTTCCTACCAAAATGTATCATTTCATACATCTTTCACCTATAACGGGAAAGCACTATTAACTTAACATGATGGGTGGAGTTTTCCCACCCTGCCAGAAGTGGGCATCATCGCGAGTGAGATGGAAAAATTTGGAGAATGGCCAAAAGTCATGGGCCGGAATTTTCCAGCAATTCACGCCCGGCTGCCACTGCAAACGAGGATGGAGAATTTGGAGCTCAGTTAAATCTCCGTTCACTGCAGTGGGACCAGAGAATCCTGCTGGCATGAGCGGCCAGAAAATTCCAGCCATTTGTTTACTTGAAGTATTATTGTCACAAGTAGTCTTACATCAACACTGCAATGAAGTTACTGTGAAAATCCCCTAGTCGCCTGTTCAGATTAGACTGAGGGAGAATTTAGCATGGCCAATGCACCTAATCAACACGTCTTTCAGACTGTGGGAGGAAACCGGAGCACCCGTGGGAAACCCAGGCCATTGGCCACTTTCCTGTTCCACCCACGATGCTGTCTGCCACTCGTGGGGCCAGAAGATTGTGACATGTACCTTGTAAGCAATTATGCTTTAAGCTAAAATTCTGAATCAAACTCTTGATGTTTTACTTTTAAGTTCAAATGAGAACCTCACTTTAACATTCTGGTTACATGAGCGTTCATTCGATTCTCCTTAAACCAAACCAATTGTAAGATTTTGATAACGCTACTCAGTGTGAGGGCCTGTAACATCTATGGATTTTATTCTTTAACTGCAGCTCAAATTAAATGTTTCAGTTTGAATTTGTATTCATGAGACAATGGGTAGTCAAAACAGTTGGGATGCTTTGTAGCTGTTGCTTGTGCGAAAAAGACATTTAATTGTTTTATGACATAATTGTCTAAGAGTTGTATTCAATAGCCTTGTTTGAAGAAATGGGGAAAGGTAGTTTATTCAACTTACGTTTAAACAAACTATGCATTGCTTTAATATATCTGTACCAGAAGGAAACCTTTTTTTGTGATATTATGATAGGAAGTGTTTTTAACATTTGTTCTTAATGCCTTTTGTATCTATGGGCTTGGGTTAAAATATGTTGAGAAGAGAATGTGACTTTGTTTGTGACTATTATATTGGGACTAGAGGAAATGTATCATTTGTTTGCAATGGAATATAAACTCTGGGGGGCCCCAAGGAAACAAGAGAAACTTTTGTCTTTAGTCTATATGGTTCTAGTTACAGATGTGGCGTGATACAAGATGACTCATATTCTAAGACATGGAAGAGGTGAATTTGGATTATTTCCAATTAAAGGAGGAAGACTAATGGGACAGAGGGATAAAAGTTGGAAAATCATATTCTTTGTTGCCACAGTGGTACCATGGGTTCTGGGGTATGGTTCTTCAGGACATGTTTCACTTCAAAGATAGAAGAGAAAGACATTGCCTGTGCTCAAGGACTCCTAGGAACTTAAGGGATGTGGAACATTTATGTTGTCTTCACTGCTTTGTGTTAAGTATATGTAAAATGTTGTTTGTTTCATAAATACTAGTTATTCATACCTTGTTCGGTCAAGCAAAACTGAAGATCCTAGTTTTAAAAATTAAGATTTTGGAAGATACAAATTTTAATTAGAAGGGTATTACTCCTCAAAACCCATAAATCTTACACAAAGTATGTCTCATCTCCCAGTAATTTACTGGAGTTTTTCTCCTTTTCCCAGATGATGGGTTTCTTAAGAATTCTCCCTCTGTTATCTGGCTAGGTGAATCCTCCAGCCTTACTTTTGCACCTCATGAGTTTAGATTTCCCCTGCTTTAGCATGGACCTCACCTGCATCCTTCTGTAGTGACTCTTTTGACTCTTTTTCCCTCTCAACGCATCTCTTTGGCAAAATGACATGCATGGCCTATCTTCAGATAGAAATGCAAATTAATTATCTTTAACCTGAAAAGTATATGGATACTTTAAAAACTTCCGTTGTTCACTAGAGGACTTCAAGCTTCTCTGATCTGTGGAAATTACATGAATAACATAAACTCCCACAGATAGACCGTCTCCTCAAAAGATAGTAAATGAGGCCTCCATTGTTTAATATTTAACACTTCACATCATGGCTCCACTAACATATTACGAGCCCCCCTTTGATCTTTAATTCTCAGCCTATCTGATCCAATTGACAAATGTATTGTTCATTGTTTTTAGACCCAACTGATGGTGAAAGGAGGTGGACTGGCGGTAAAAATTGGCGCTGCCAGCCTGCATGCTGGTCTCACAACTCCATCCTGCCCCTGGCCATTTTTCTTGAGGTGGGTTGGGGGTGCTCGAGCAGCCACAGGCTACAGTGTAGAGGGGCTATAGCAGTCACAGGCCACTTTGGAGAGGGGCTATACTAGCCACAGACCACACTGTAAAGGGGCTATAGCAGCCACAGGCCCCACAGTGTAGAGGGGCTATAGCAGTCACAGGCTACAGTGTAGACGGGCTTCCCCATCCCTGCTAAACAGTGGTGGCCTGCAAAAGCCATGTGTGGGATCTTCTGTGTAACCTGTTTTGTGTTTTGCCGCGGTGGAGGAGGCTCTTCATTGGCTGGTGGTTGGATCTTCTGGTCCCACTGTTGTCGACGGGGTTTCTTATTGAATGCATCCCTCACTGCTGTGAAGCCCACGGCAGGGGTGCGCCACTGGTGGGACCGGAAGACCCTGCTGGTGTGAATGGCTGGAAAATTCTGGCCATGTTTTGGTTGAATCATTTTTACAAAGTTTTACATTCCATCACAGCCTGCTGTTCCTAAGTCTAAGTTTAGGTTTATTTATTAGTGTTACAAGCAGGCTTACATTAACGCTGCAATAAAGTTCCTACAATGCTGGAAGGTCTCTAAATTTCCCTCTAGCTTCAAGAACTCATCTGCTGTCCTTAATTAGTGTCACAATGATGTGATGTGTGCATGCGTGATATTAATCTTTAATTTCATTGGCTTTTTCTTATTCATTCATGGCACATGGACGTCGCTGGCTGGCCAACATTTATTCCCCATCCCTAGTTGCCTTTGGGAAGATGATGGTGAGCTGCCTTCTTCAATCAGTTCACGTGCTGTGAATGCCATTAGGGAGGCAATTCCAGGATTTTGACTCAGCAATTGCGAAGGAACGGCAAAGTATTTCCAATTCAGGATGGTGAGTGGCATGGAGGGGAACTTGTAGGTGGTGGTGTTCCCATGTATCTGATGCCCTAGATGGAAGTGGTTGCAGGTTTGGAAGGTGCTATCTAAGGATCTTTGGTGAATTTCTAGTCAAATATATATATTGAGCTGCTTTAAAAGAACTTTAAATAAAAAGCAAGCAAAGGCTTTTACACTGCCACATATCACCTGGTATTAAAGGCTTCTGGAAGGTCCCAATGTGGATTATAGTTATGACATAAGACAAAGTCCTGCAGAATTTTGCACCTGATGTCATGAACAACCACAAAAGATGAAACTGTAGGGACTTACTATTTGCATTTCTATAAAGCTAGCTTTCAAATGGAGACAGGCACCGTAATTCTGTCACCTCGCCTGCCACAGGAATCAGAGCGGGCAAGGGGTGGAAATAGAAAGGTCCGTTGACCTTGGGTGGGATCTTACAGTTTCAGGATGAGCGAGGCTGTAAATCCTGCCCAGGAAGTCTACTGGTAAAATGGTTCTGTAAAAGGTATCCTTCCTATTGCCTATCTCATCAAGATGGAGGATGGATCATTTAGGAGTTAATGGCGGAGACATTAAATAAACTCATCACCTAGGCCATAACAATAACCAAAGTTATGTCCAGGCATGAGCTAATCAGTCACCTTCTGAAATCTATGAGGTGGAAGGCCATGTCTCCAGAATGTCCATTCTGAACTGTTTTTTAGGACAGCACCCAAGCTGTTCAAAGGAAGAAATCTCCCAATGGAGCAGTAACACCATCTCTCTCCCTTCTCTCTCAAGTTTGAAACCCTGGGCTGAATTTTCCCGTCCCACCTGCCACGGGAATCGTAGTGGGTGGGAGGGGGGTGGGCAGACAATGCAAAGGTCCATTGACCTCGGGCAGGATTTCCTGGTCTTGAGGCGAGCGTGGCTGGAAAATCCTGCCCACTATCTCTGATGCATACTGGAAGCCATCACAGAGATGGAGAGTTCCATCGCAAAGAATCTCAGGTACAATTGTAACAACTTTTAGAAAAGACAGATTGTGGTTTTAAAAAAGACTCTCTCCAGAAATTGCAGTTTACATTGCCCTCAACTCCAGTAGAATTTCAAGACCACCATGGAAACATTCTGCCTCAGCCATGGATACCAGCCAAGGACTCATTAGCAGGGAACTCTCTATACTTTTTGCCTCTTTATCACTGATTTTTCATTTAGCCAAAGGGTAACCTCTTACTGTTGAACTTGCAATTCTGCACATAGCATGCACGCGCGCGTGTGTGTTGTGTGTGTGTGTGTGTGTCTTTTGTTTAAACTCAACAAAGTATGTCACACCCATTTCTTTGCAATCAGCACATAAATTGTTAATCACCGACGTTGAATTATTTTCATTCTAATAAGTTACAAAAAACATCCCCTATTATGATCAATTGAGGAATGAGAACGGAGGGGTAAGTCCTGACACATGCCCTTCCCACTTGTAACATTGGATGGTGAGTGTGTTGACTGGACATGAATTGGCTGCCCCAGGGAAAATCACAATTAGTAACAGTTTTCCACACTGTGCAGGCCACATGTAAGCTTAACGGTGGGGTTCAGAAGCCCACAGGGAAAAACATCCCATTCTGTCTACAGCAGTTCAAGTCATTTGGAGGCAAATGCAAAGAAATTTTGCAGTAAATTGTGTGTTTCGCAGCTGAGTGGCTCATGGAAGCAGCAACATTTTTGTTGAAGTGAGGGAATTCAGTGAGCACCCCATTAGTTAAACTTGCCCTTACGTACTTAGGTTTTAGTATTTTTTGCCTACAAAGATGATGCCGCTGCAGCAAAGTACATAAAGCTTCCGGGTAATAAACACACTGGCAGTGAGTAACTAATGAGATTTAAGGACTGGAAGATAAACAGAGAGCTGCACACATCAAAAAATCCTCCACAATCATAAATTTTTCACCATCTAGTTATATCCACTACTCAAACCAGGCTTGATACCACTCAGAAAGCTGCCCTAGTCTGACATTAGGATATTACATTCTGGCATACATTTCAATTTGATTGGGCATGTACAAATGATAGTTTTGTCCACCTTGCACTTCCTAAGCAAATTTAGCACCTAGAAATATCCACCATGCTGCGTAAGAATGTTCTGGTTAGTCCCCCTTTCAGTTCCGCTGCTGAGCTGCACAGCAGGATTGTTAGAGCAGTCTCAAATACCACTGTGCCTATGTGGCACTTCTAATGACCAACCCTGTGACAAATCTTTGTACTGATGAATCTTCCTGAAGTTTTATTTCAAGTGCTTTTGGTTTGTGTACAAAGATATCCAGCAGTGAAGTTGATGACTAATCCACTTTCTCATGCAAGCACATTGAAGTATTTTATTCAACTTTCAAAAAAATTTGGCTTTCATCACATTATCCAGGTTTCATTTCATTGAGGAGAGAGAAACAGAATTACTGGTGAAATTTCACATGATTTTTTTCGAAGTGTCCAGCTAGCGTGAAAACGGGAGTTTTTGCGACAAGTTTTCACTCCCACTTTTATACACTTACTTTTTGAAAATATGGGCTGGATTGTTTCTCGTTACTAGAGGCAGTGGGTGGGGCCTAAGTTGCCAGATGGTCAGTAGCTCAGATCGGAGCCACAAACTGTGCATACGCAGGAAAACTGGAAAAAAACAGCTCTGCTGACAGAACCTCCCCGCCTCCCCCGGGCCAGATACAACCTCCCTCTCCTCCCACGGACATCAGAGACCCCCCCAACATTACTGAGCCCCTTACCCCTTTTCCCACCCCCCGCCCCCCTCGTACCCTGAGATGCCAGATCCTGCAACAAATGGCACAGGTGTTGCACTGTCTCCTTTCGGAGCCGGCTCCGTCAGCGTCTCGCGATGCCTGAAAGTTACCTGGGTCTCTGCTCCCTCCTTCTCCTGCCATTCCCCCCTGCCCCCCCCCCCCCAGTTCAAATGGCAGCCATGTCCTGCCTCTGGTGGCCATCTCCCTCTACCCCTGCAAGTGGTAAGGCCTGGGCCTCCTCTGCTCACAATTCATCCTCCTGCTCCTCCTCCTCAGCTCCAGCAGCAACCAAAAGAACAGCAAGATCAATCAATGAGTTGCATCGCAAAAGCTATCTTGTCAATCTGAAGAGGAAGGGGGGAGGTGATTTGGGGAAGGGGAGAAACAGCTGGAGAGGTTAAAGAACTTTGCTCGCCCCTAGCCCAGCAACACACACTCCCCATACTCTCCCCCCAACAGACCCCGAGCAACATGCACTCCACATACCCCCCTCACAGACTCCCAGCAGCACACACTCCCCATACCCCCCCACACACCCAGCAACACACACTCCCCATGCACCCCACACAGACGCCCACTAATACACACTCCCATACCCCCCCACTGACCTCCAGCAACGCACACTCCCCATACCCCCCCACACACCCAGCAACGCACACTCCCCATACCCCCCCACACACCCAGCAACACACACTCCCCATATCCCACTGATCCCCAGCAACACACACTCCCCATACCACCCCACAGACCCCCAGCAACACACACTCCCCATACCCACCCCCTCCCCCCACAGATCCCCAGCAACACACACTCCCCATACCCCCCTCACAGGCCCCCAGCAACACACATTCCCCATATCCCCCACACAGACCCCCAGTAACACACACTCTCCATACCCCTCACAGACCCCCAGCAACACACACTCCCCATACCCCCCACAGACTCCCAGCAACATACACACCCCATACCCCTCACAGACCTCCAGCAACACACACTCCCCATACCCCCCACAGACCACCAGTAACGCAAAGTCCCCAAAACCCCTCACAGACCCCCAGCAACACACACTCCCCATATCCCCCACACAGACCCCCAGCAACACACATTCCCCATATCCCCCACACAGACCCCCAGCAACACACATTCCCCATATCCCCCCCACAGACTCCCAGCAACATACACACCCCATACCCCTCACAGACCCCCAGTAACACACATTCCCCATATCCCCCACACAGACCCCCAGTAACACACACACCCCATACCCCTCACAGACCTCCAGCAACACACACTCCCCATACCCCCCACAGACCACCAGTAACGCAAAGTCCCCAAAACCCCCCACAGACCCCCAGTAACACACACTCTCCACACACCCCACACAGACCCCCAATAATACACACTCCCATACCCCCCCACTGACCTCCAGCAACGCACACTCCCCATACCCCCCCCACGCACCCAGCAACACACACTCCCCATACCCCCCCCCCACAGATCCCCAGCAACACAAACTCCCCATACCCCCCCTCACAGGCCCCCAGCAACACACATTCCCCATATCCCCCACACAGACCCCAGGCAACACACACACCCCATACCCCTCACAGACCTCCAGCAACACACACTCCCCATACCCCCCACAGACCACCAGTAACGCAAAGTCCCCAAAACCCCTCACAGACCCCCAGCAACACACACTCCCCATATCCCCCACACAGACCCCCAGCAACACACATTCCCCATATCCCCCACACAGACCCCCAGCAACACACATTCCCCATATCCCCCCCACAGACTCCCAGCAACATACACACCCCATACCCCTCACAGACCCCCAGTAACACACATTCCCCATATCCCCCACACAGACCCCCAGTAACACACACTCCCCATACCCCCCACAGACCCCAGGCAACACACACACCCCATACCCCTCACAGACCCCCAGCAACACACACTCCCCATACCCCCCACAGACCACAGCAACACACACTCCCCATACCCCTCACAGACCCCCAGCAACACACACTCCCCATACCCCCTACAGACCACCAGTAACGCAAAGTCCCCAAAATCCCCCACAGACCACCAGTAACACAAAGTCCCTATACCCCCCCACACACCCCCAGCAACACACTCTCCATACCCCCCACAGACCCCCAGCAACACACACACCCCATGTCCCCCACAGACCCCCAGCAACACACACTCCCCATACCCCCCACAAGCCCCCAGCACCACATACTTCCCATACCCCCTCACAGACCCCCAGCCCCACACACTCGCATACCCTCCTGAATAGACCCCCAGCACCACACACTCCCCATAACCACCCTACAGATCCCAGATTGGCAACACAGCTCCCTCATTCACGCCCCCTTCGCAAACACATACCCTAGAACCCATGCAGTAGTGTCCACAGTCACTGCTGTTTGACAAGTCCTGAGGCTGCAGCACTGCCGCTTCAAAGAGTTTCCAGCCCATCCCCCACCTGCAACAGTGCTTGTTGCTACCTGCACTAGGACCCAGAGTCCTCCCTGAGGCCCGAGGTCGGTGCTCTGAGCCAGGTCTTTGCTCAGAGTCCGAGGTTAGACCCCATGAGCAACAACAGCCCCCCAACCCCCCACACACTCGCAGCCCCTCCCCTCCCCTCCCCCCCCCCCCCCCCCCCCTCCCCCCTCCCCCCCCCTCCCCTCCCCCCTCCCCCCTCCCCCCCCCTCCCCCCCCCCCCCCTCCCCTCCCCCCTCCCCCCTCCCCTCCCCTCCCCTCCCCTCCCCTCCCCCCCCCCCCTCCCCTCCCCCCCCCCCTCCCCTCCCCCCCCCCCCCCCCCTCCCCTCCCCCCCCCCCCCCTCCCCTCCCCTCCCCTCCCCCCCCCCCCCCCTCCCCCCTCCCCTCCCCTCCCCCCCCCCCCTCCCTCCTCCCCCCCCCTCCCCCCTCCCCTCCCCCCCCCCCTCCCCCCTCCCCTCCCCCCCCCCCCCCCTCCCCTCCCCCCCCCCCCCTCCCCTCCCCCCCCCCCCCCCTCCCCTCCCCCCCCCCCCCCCCTCCCCTCCCCCCCCCCCCCCCTCCCCTCCCCCCCCCCCCCCTCCCCCCTCCCCTCCCTCCCCCCCCCCCCCCTCCCCTCCCCCCTCCCCTCCCCTCCCCCCCCCCCCCTCCCCTCCCCCCCCCCCCCCCTCCCCCCTCCCCTCCCCTCCCCCTCCCCTCCCCTCCCCCCCCCCCCCCCTCCCCCCTCCCCTCCCCTCCCCCCCCCCCTCCCCTCCCCCCCCCCCCCCCCTCCCCCCTCCCCTCCCCCCCCCCCCCCTCCCCCCTCCCCTCCCCCCCCCCCCCCCTCCCCCCTCCCCTCCCCTCCCCCCTCCCCTCCCCTCCCCTCCCCCTGGACTTGAAACACAACATGGCTGCCACAAAACAACCTCCTCTGGGCAACACGGAGCACGGAGTTTGAACGCAGGGACTTACCTCTTCACTCACCCTCACTGATCAAGTGCCTGAATCTGACTTTTATATTGAGGTGTTTTCCTGACTGATCCGGCTGCAGTGAATGAGGTCATTAAGGCAGGTGAACTGGGACGATTGGTAGTGAAGCTCACTAATGACAATGTAATGAATGCAAAAAAATGCAAATTGACGTGTCGCCCGTTTTGGGCAGGCTCCTGATCACGCCCATTTTTTGGGAAACTAACTCAAAAATGGGCCCCATTCCCATTAGCCACATCGCGCCTGACTTGACGACATTTTCCCGCCACAAAATGGACATGATGAGGTCGTAAAATTCCGCCCAATGTCTCGAGTCCAATATAATGTTTCTTTGGTCAATTCTGAAGAAATGTTATGTTGGACTCGAAATAAGTCTATTTCTCTCTCTACTGATGTTGCCAGACCTGCTGAGTTCTTCCGGCTCATTCCATTTTTATTTCAGATCTTCAGCCATATTTTGCTTTTACAGAAAGATTGAAACACGGAAAATAGAAGCCAGAGTAGGCCATTCGGCCCTTCGAGTCTGCTCCACCATGCATTTTGATCATGGCTGATCATCAAATTCAATATCTTGATCCCCTTTCCCCCTATATCCCTTGATCCCTTTAGCCCCAAGAGCCATATCTAATTCCTTCTTAAAATTACACAATGTTTTGGCCTCAACTATTTCCTGTGGTAGTGAATTCCACACAGTCACCATTCTCTGGGTGAAGAAAATTCTCCTCACCTCAGTCCTCAAACAATGATCCCTAGTTCTGGATTCCCCCACCATTGGGAACATTCTTTCTGAATCTACCCTGTCTAACCCTGTTAAAATTTTACAAGTTTTTATGAGAGCCCCTCGCTCTTCTAAACTCCAATGAATGCAATCCTAATCTCATTTCATTGTGGCATTCACTGCTTTGGTTTCCTCCTCTAAACACATTTGGATCATCAGCTGGAATCTTCTGTTCTGGAGTCTGTGCTTAGTGGCAGGTGCGAATTGAGAGTGAATACCCACTTGGGGTGGGATGGCTTACCATACACAACCTTACAGTGTTCATCTCATTACATATACAAGGGTGAGGAGCTGGCTGATTCACATGGCGGAGGTGGGCAGAATATCACCATCCCTGCGGTTACCTCATTGGATTGAAGGTCCAGGCTCCACGATAATGGGCAACTGGACAGCCACTGTCCCACCCTTTCCCATTAATCCTTCCTCCCTTCCTTGGTCATCCTCCACGCAACTTGTACCGACACCACCTTGTCTCAATCATAGGGTGGCTTACAGACCTCTTCAAAGAGGACAATGCAGTGACAACTCACTGGTAATCATGGAAGAAGTCTATCTTGTCAGGTGCACGTCGCTTATGTGCAGTCCCGCCAAATTAAGTTTCCCCCACCCACCTAACTTCCCATTGCTGTCAGGACTGGAAGATTCAGCCCATTGTTTCTGTTGGCCTCCTTCATTTGGGCCAGGATGCTGGGTCACCCAACACCAGATTCCTAACAGGGACATCACAAGTGAGAAGTAGATTTGGGAGCTTAGTGTCCTGAAGAAGTATCCAAATGTAAACAGCCAAATTGCTTGAGACACAAAGTGGTCCTTCCAGCTGTTGCAAACAATTTAACAATGCCACATCAGTGCATTTTCACCCCTCCCCCAGCACCAGAGATAGGATCATATCTGAAGGTACAAGTAGCACTAGAAACCTATTCTAATTAGGGCTCAGTGCGGACGATCCAGCGCATGGGAGGACCAATAAGATAAATTATGGGAGGGTCACAATGGCAGGTGGTAGTGCAGTGAACCAGCCTTGGAGGAAACCTCCAAGGAGGAGCCTGGTTGAGTTCTTTGAAAATGTGACCAAACACATTGACGAAGGAAGAGCGGTGGATGTGGTCTATATGGACTTCAGCAAGGCGTTCGATAAGGTCCCCCATGCAAGACTTCTTGAGAAAGTGAGAGGGCATGGGATCCAAGGGGCTGTTGCCTTGTGGATCCAGAACTGGCTTGCCTGCAGAAGGCAGAGAGTGGCTGTGGAGGGGTCTTTCTCTGCATGGCGGTCAGTGACCAGTGGAGTGCCCCAGGGATCTGTTCTGGGACCCTTGCTGTTTGTCATTTTCATAAATGACCTGGATGAGGAAGTGGAGGGATGGGTTGGTAAGTTTGCTGACGACACCAAGGTAGGTGGTGTTGTGGATAGTTTGGAGGGATGTCAGAAGTTGCAGCGAGACATAGATAGAATGCAAGACTGGGCGGAGAAGTGGCAGATGGACTTCAACCCGGATAAGTGTGTGGTGATCCATTTTGGCAGATCCAATGGGATGAAGCAGCAATATAATATGAAGGGTACCATTCTTAGCAGTGTAGAGGATCAGAAGGACCTTGGGGTCCGGGTCCATAGGACTCTTAAATCGGCCTCGCAGGTGGAGGATGCGGTCAAGAAGGCGTACGGCGTACTGGCCTTCATTAATCGAGGGATTGAGTTTAGGAGTCGGGAGATAATGCTGCAGCTTTATAGGACCCTGGTTAGACCCCACTTGGAGTACTGCGCGCAGTTCTGGTCACCTCATTACAGGAAAGATGTTGAAGCCATTGAAAGGGTGCAGAGGAGATTTACAAGGATGTTGCCTGGATTGGGGGGCATGCCTTATGAGGATAGGTTGAGGGAGCTTGGTCTCTTCTCCCTGGAGAGACGAAGGATGAGAGGTGACCTGATAGAGGTTTACAAGATGTTGAGAGGTCTGGATAGGGTAGACTCTCAGAGGCTATTTCCAAGGGCTGAAATGGTTGCTACGAGAGGACACAGGTTTAAGGTGCTGGGGGGTAGGTACGGAGGAGATGTCAGGGGTAAGTTTTTCACTCAGAGGGTGGTGGGTGAGTGGAATCGGCTGACGTCGGTGGTGGTGGAGGCAAACTCGTTGGGGTCTTTTAAGAGACTTCTGGATGAGTACATGGGATTGAGGGCTATAGATAGGCCTAGAGGTGGGGATGTGATCGGCGCAACCTGTGGGCCGAAGGGCCTGTTTGTGCTGTGGCTTTCTATGTTCTATGTTCTATGAAACTCTAACCCATATTCTTTTAAGCAGGGGATGAATGAAGAGATGGGGAAGGGGAGAGGAGATATCTGAATTTTTGAACAGTGTGACTCAATTAAAGATAACACAATGCAAAGGAAACTGACTGTCACCACAACTGCCAGTTTCAAATCTTTGTTGGGTTCCTGGTAAATGAATTTGCACAATTATTACACAATCCTAGTTTAAGTTCATTTATTAGTGTCACAAGTAGGCTTATGTTAACACTGAAATGAAGTTACTGTGAAAATCCGCTAGTCGCCACACTCCAGCACCTTTTCAGGTACACTGAGGGAGAATTTAGCACGGCCAATGCACCTAACCAGCACGTCTTTCAGACTGTGGGAGGAAACCGGAGCACCTGGAGGAAACCCACGCAGACACGGGGGAGAACATGCAGGCTCCACACAGACAATGTCCCAGGCTGGGAATGTGAACCCAGGTCTCTGGCACTGTGAGGCAGCAGTGCTAACCACTGTGCCACCATGTCAGCACTGAAACTCAATCCTCTAAGATTCAAAGTGGAAAAAAGTGAGTGCTAAGAAATAGAATCAGAGATCTGCTGTCTCTGCTGATAGTTATTTTAATTTCTTTCACCTGAGTTACAGATAGTGATTTCCCAGATAGTGGTTTTTTAAAAATCCAGATAGACAGATTACATAAAGGAAAGAAAATTCTGGATCATCCCAGTTTCATATCGATTTAAACATTTTTTTAAACTTAAAAAGCAGCTCCTCTGATGGCTCAGTGGTTAATTGATTTGCCACTGAATTAAATGTTAAACTGCCGACTAATGCTCAAAGTCCCGCTCTGCACATCAGAAATGGGAATGGGAATGAAGGGTTTTCAGTACCCAAAGTTCCAATAGGAATCAGTGCTTCCAGAAAAGGAATGGCAAAAATGGAGAGAATTGGTGAGATTCTGTGGGAAAATGAGTGATTTCAGGGATACAATTCAATCAGCATGTTCAGATGGTTTTTTTTTAACAAGGTACAGACATGCAGTGAAGCCTGTTAAAGTGGTTGAATTATTGTGGGAAATGTATGCTTCTTCAACAAAAAAAGTCTCGTCGAGGATCTGTTGACTACAGGTTCAGAGTCTGGGAAGTGAGTTTTATTATACTTTCCTGAGATGTTGGTGTTGCTGGCAAAGCTTGCATTTGTTGTCTCTTTCTAACGTGTCAAGCTTCAAGTAGGCCCCTGATGAACAGGGCGACATGCTTAGGGAATCGGACAGCCTGATCCCTCTTGAATACTGGCCAGCCACTTGCAATGTTGATTCTGGAACATTGCTGAATGATCTTTGGGGGATTGTGTAAACTCTTTGCACATCCATCAGGAAAAGTCACCTTAGAGGAGGCCTTAAATTTAAAAAAATCAATAGCAGGCAATTGGTTCTATGCATGGAAATAATGTTTACTTAATATTAGGCTTTACAACATCTGCCTTGTGCATACATGTGTTTTATATTATTTGGTTTTAGTAATGTAATGGACTGGTTTCCTCTTTGGCAATGAGGGATAGGAAAGTCTTATAGTAACAAAGTTGCTCTTTGGGATGAGGAGAACATTGCGAGTGATATGGTTCCATTTATAATGTAATCATTCCTGTTGTTCGAGTGAACGTTCAGTTCTAGATGGGTGAGAGGAATGTGGTTGTAGTTCTTGAGGACTGCACGTGCAAGGAGGTTAAGAGCATGAGGTCATAAGAAAGAATGAATAAAATTGGCCTCCTTGGCTTCTGCACTTATTCTAAAGTAAGAAGACTATATCAAGGGCAGGGTGGTGTGGAATTAGAGAATGTAGCATGCCCTTTTCCCTGCGTCTAAACTCTCCGCAGGATTTTGGCTACCTTCATCACCTCCACACACAGAATGAGTATGTATGTCATTCTGCTTGTTAAAGTGATTGAACAATTAAAGACAGATGAAGGTAAGGCTTATTACCAGCAGGCAGACGTTTTCAAGATTGCAATGGAAAATTGTTTGATGGAAAACTTAATTACGACCGCCTTTCGTAAGTTGAAATCAACGGTGAAGCATCTCGGGGGGGTGAAATGCAGACAGGATGATAATTTGGGCATGTGAAAAAGGAACGCTAGCAGGAGCACAGTCAGTAAGACAACACAAACACAATGTCACCAGGAAGCAATCACAAAACCCCCCATTGTGCTTTCTTGAGGTTCAATTGGTATAAAATGAGAGAGTGGAACAGTCCACACAGCTCATTGCTGTCTCCTCACTGTCGTGCTTCTGTAGCAACCGCCTTTACTGCATCTGATGCTAGTTAAAGAGAATCTGTGAGGAGTATTTCCTGTGGTTTTTACTTTGAATGCTTGGGTTTATCACTTTTGACGGTCTCTTTCATCCTGATGAAACCCCTTTCTGACGTGACCCTTTCTGACCTAGTCTAAACACGCAACGTTTCACAATCTGGGAGATTAAATTAGTTTATTTATTAGTCACAATCAGCAGATAATATCGGATGGTTAACCCCGACAAGATCGCATGAGGGGGCTACAGAAAGTGGAGCCCATTTCCATGTTATTCTTTATGAGCCTGCGATGAAATGTGTTTTTTATTGCTGTTGTGTGCGAGCAGGCCAGAAACCTCCTCTGTCACGAAAGGGATAAGGACTACCGCACACTGTGGTTAATCCAAACTATGCAGTTTCAGAGAGAGGCACCATTGCTCATGGCTGACTCTACATTTATGCAGAGTAAAACAGTCAAATAATGATATTTCAATCCAGTCATGAAACTTATCAAATTATCTTGCTGTATGCTTAAGGGGGAAAAAAATTAAAGACCTTTCAGAAAATCCTCATGTGGCTTATCAAAGGGATTTCTTGGGGTAACTATATGATAATGGAGGATGTTTATTGCTATATTGTAATTAAGGTATTATTCCAATTCAAAGATGATAATTTACTGCTCTACGATAAATTGGGATACACTCTGGCTGATTTTCCCTCTCTTACCACAAGCGTCATGAGGGCAATTATACTTGTTTCTCTTTTGAAATCAGCTATTTTAGCAAAGACCACGGACTGTATCAAGGGCTTATGTGGTCTGCATGATTTAGTACCACATTCATTGCTGCAGCTATCCATTAGATTTATGGTGGGCATGGAAGGTCAAAACTAGGCCAGGATTTTACGGCCCCGATACAGCATGTCATTGCCTCCCCTCACGGCGGATGTGGCAAACCATTTAAATTGCCATCCACTTTGGCAGTGCCGGAATATCCCACTGGACTGGAAGGGCTGTAAAACCATGGCCAGGATCTTTCATGGTTTACAACTGCTTCTCTCAAACAGGGACCCCCAGGAGAAGAGAACACACTAGGGGCGCTCAGCCAAGTATAGCCTCCTTGGGGAGAGGGACATGCCCGGACAGTACCCTGGCGCTGCCCCCTGGCACTGCCCCCTAGCATATTGGCACTACCATATTGGCAGTGCCGGGAGGGTACTTTGGGAGCTCCGTTGGGGTGGGGGAGGTCCCCTTATTGGTTGAAGAGGTTCCCCCTGTGTGTGTGGGAGGGGGGGGTTTCCCTTGTACATGTGAGGAGATCTCTCAAATCTGCAGGGGGCTGTTCCCCATGTCTGTGATGGGGATCCACCGTGTTCTGGGGGCAGGGTGTCCCTTTGTTTTATATTAGTGATCAGGTCACCCTTTAAAAACAACGCCCGATCTCAGGATTCCCAGCTGCTGGCTTTTTCCAGCCCCGTCCCACCTGCATGACATAGAAACTAGAAGCAGGAGTAGGCCATTTGGCCCTTCGAGCCTGCTCCACCATTTCATCATGGCTGATCATCAAATTCAATACCCCTTGATCCCTTTAGCCCCAAGAGCTATATCTAATTTCTTCTTGAAATCAGACAACATTTTGACTTCAACTACATTCTGTGGTAATGAATTTTACACATTCACCACCCTCTGGGTGAAGAAATTTCTCCTCATCTTAGTTATAAAAGGTTTATCCCTTATCCTCAAACTATGACCCTACTTCTGGACTCCCCCGCCATTGGGAACATTCTTACTGAATCTACTCTGTCTAACCCTGTTAGAATTTTATAAGTTTCTATGAGAATCCCTCTCACTCTTCTGAAGTCACGGTGAAGAAGGCATTCAGCATGCTTGGTTTCATTGGTCAGAACATTGAATACAGGAGTTGGGACGTTTTGTTGAAGTTGTACAAGACATTGGTAAGGCCACACTTGGAATACTGTGCACAGTTCTGGTCACCTTATTGTGGAAAGGATATTATTAAACTAGAAAGAGTGCAGAAGGGATTTACTAGGATGCTACCAGGACTTGATGATCTGAGTTATAAGGAGAGGCTGGATAGACTGGGACTTTTTTCTCTGGAGCTTAGAAGGGTGATCTTATAGAGGTCTATAAAATAATGAGGGGCATGGATCAGCTAGATAGTCATTATCTTTTCCCAAAGGTAGGGGAGTCTAAAACTAGAGGGAATAGGTTTAAGTTGAGAGGGGAGAGATACAAAAGTGCCCAGAGGGGCAATTTTTTCACACAGAGAGTGGTGAGTGTCTGGAACAAACTGCCAGAGGTAGTAGTAGAGGCGGGTACAATTTTATCTTTTAAAAAGCATTTAGATAGTTACATGGGTACGATGGGTATAGAGGGATGTGGGCCAAATGTGGGCAATAGGGACTAGCTTAGGGGCTTAAAAAAAAGGCGGCATGGACAAGTGGAGCCAAAAGACCTGTTTCTATGCTATAAACCTCTATGACTCTAAATCCAGTGAATATAATCCTAATCGACTTAGTGTCTCCTCATATGACAGACCTGCCACCCTGGGAATCAGCCTGGTAAACCTTTGCTGTTCTCCCTCTATAACAAAGACATCCTTCCTCAGATCAGGACACCAAAACTGCACACAACCCTCCAGATGTGGCCTCACCAAAGCCCTATAGAATTGCAGCAAAACGTCCCTATCCCGATACTCAAATCCTCTCACTATGAAGGCCAACATACCATTTGCCTTCTTTACTGCTTGCTGTCCCTGCGCGCTTACTTTCAGCGACTGATGCACGAGGACTCCAAGGTCTCCAGCTTTCCAAGGTTGAGTATCCACCTCTCTTAATTTACACCCATTCAAGTAATAATATGTCTTTCTATTATTGCTACCAAAGCGTGGGTCACATCTCCAGATTGCAGAGGAAAGCTGGCTGTACAGTCTGCGAGCTACATGCCGGTTTTCTCACCTCAGCCAGCACTCTGGAAAATTCCGCCCAATGTGGGAATATTAGCATTTGGCAGTAAAGATGAGAATCAGACATGTCATCAACTAACCAGAAAATTAATACCTGGAATCTGTGTGTGGAAAGTGTCAAATGGATTTACATGGATATGTAAAGCTAGTTGTGTACTTACAAATAATTAAACATGATTCAGAGAATGAAAGATGCTCATGATAAATGCATACATTCCGAGATGAAGCTTTGTTTACTGTCATTGATTTTTCATTTTTACATTCCTATCTTCATTAATGATTCACCCATCCATAAACAGCATTGATATATCTTGATATAATACCATAATTGTACCATATGATGCAGAGGAACATGATTCCAAGAAGAATAGGTAGGGAATTAGCCAAAGTGTACAAGGGACTGTAGACATCTCTCTCTTTGGAGAGAGACAATTGATTATATAGATTTAGGGGCACCACTAAAGTCCTAAGTCCTGCCTCAGCCAGAATAGAAATGGAACCTGTGCTACTGGTGTTATTCTGAACCACATGCCAGCCACCTGGGCAAATGAAATAGTCCCACCCTCAAGAAGAATAGCAGCCTTAAGTCTGTGTGTATAATGGAACTACTAGTTAAGGATCTGTCAATATTATATTGGATGTGCAAGAATGAGAGGGAGATATAGAAATAATTTTATTTAGTGATTTTAACATTCCTAAATCGATCCTGACAGCCTCAAAGTGAAGTCAAAAGACACACCTTCCTGTCAACGCCCACGTTTCGGTGACTGCCATTTTCTACAGGGCCTTGCTGCTGGATGACTGTAGTGCCTACCTGTTTCCAATGATAGGCCTCATAGAGTCCTCTGACCTTTATAGGAGCCCGATTGCTATTTTCGGATAGAGATAGTCACAGTCACACACCAGTCACACTGACCAGAAATAGAAATCTCAACTCACCCGCTGCCTAACCCAAGATAACCAGGGCTGCGAAATTATTGGCGAGGCTGCATTATACCAGCAACATACTGTGCAGCAAGTCTGGGTCCTTTTAGCTGAGAATATGATGCTGAATAGCCAATTTCCTGTTTGCATTTTATGCGTCATCTTCCAGCTTCAGTGGAGTCAGAGGGTACGGGGATTTGTGCAATCTGCCATGACATAGGCTGTCATTTCTGACTTTGATAAGAGTTGTTTCGACACTGTGGCAGGGATTCAAACAAGGAGTTCTGGGAAAGATGGGTGAGCATTGGCGAGGTGCCAACCTGTTTCAGGACTTTGGCGAGAAAAGGGAGATTGGAGATAATGGCCGGGGTTCTCCGATCTCCACCACTGCTGCCAGCAAGAACCGAGAATGTGGCACTCAGTCAAAACTCCATTCATTGCAACAGGACTGGAGAATCTCAGCCGTGGGCGAGATTGGGGAATTCCGGCCAGGATGTAAGTTTGCAAGGGTGGAGGCGTGAAGGTTTGCTCTTTGAGGACAGCGATGATGACCACCATCCCCACTAACTGTTTTTGTTGGTTGTGACATATTCGTTTAAGTATGCATGACCTTTAATTTTATTGTGCAGCTGCGCAGTAATTTAAAGAAACCAACTGGTGCTTGGCCCATGTGTGAAATTCTGAGTTGCAGCACGGCTATGCAGCTTAGAGAAGGAACAGTCCCCGAAGAGAGAGAACTGTTAACAATACCTGCTCACATGGGAGCCAGACAGGATAATTGGATGGTCAGCAGTTTAGTGAGAATAGGGTCAAACAAGCTCGAAGTGGGTCTTGAGGAGAGAATGATCTTGAAAAGGAGGTGAGGGGCAATTGGAGAGAAACTAGTTAAAAATGTGGAAATTTGGTTTCGTCACCCCTGGGAAGGGAGGAAACTGGTACAGACAGTTGTTCATATATTCTTGATCTTAGTGATGAAGAACTCTGTGAGCTTCTCAGACACAAACATAGCAACGCACTCCAGCACACACAGCAATCTTCACACCCTCCTGGAAAATGTTCACCCCTTCCCATTAACCCAACAATGTTAACCCCCCCTTCCTGACAATGTTCACCCTCTCCCATCAACCCAACAATGTTAACCTCCCCGCCTTCCTGACAATGTTCACCCTCTCCCATCAACCCAACAATGTTAACCCACCCCCCACTTCCTGACAATGTTCACCCTCCCCCATCAACCCAACAATGTTAACCCACCCCCCACTTCCTGACAATGTTCCCCCCTCTCCAACAATGGCCCCACTGCCCCCATTCCTTTCCAGGCAATGTTCACCCTCCCTCCTGCAAAATGTTTATGCCCCCTATTTCCAGACAATGTTCACTCTCCGGGGAAAACGTGGACACCCTCCAACCCTGGACCGTGTTCAGCTCTTTCCCACCTCCAGACGTTACTTACCTCCACCACTTCCTGGGCTGTGCTCATCCCCTATCTCTCTCTAGACAGTGTTCATCACCCTCCGCACAGTGCTCACTTGGTCTCTGGAAAGTGCTCATCCCATACCCCCATCTGGAGAGTGCTCACTTCCCCTTTGGACAGTATTCATCCCTTTCCCTAACCCCTCTCCCACCTCACCTTCTGGAATCCCTGGCCCACATCTAGCTGATGTTGGAAGGGTCAACATTGTCCTGGAATGGGGTGGGAGGGGTGGGGATGGGACTGTTGAACATTTTTTTGGGGTGAAGTGGCTAAACATCGTTGGGAGTGGGGGAGGCTCAAAAATGTCGTGGGAGGGAGACTGAACGCTATCAGCAAGGAGGAAGCTTTTAAAATTTCAGATATTCTGAATTTTGGGTAAAATTCTAATCCTGAGTGCCTCTCTAAAACTTTTAACTGTTCGAGGGACAGTACTTTTAAATCCTCAAATTCTCTAAGAAAAGCATTGGCATCAAATGTGGACATTTTGATCCTTTAGTATTACAGACTGAAAAAAACCTAATTGCAGTTTTTTAAACATAGAAACATAGAAGATAGGAGCAGGCGGAGGCCATTTGGCCCTTCGAGCCTGCTCCACCATTCATCATGATAATGGCTGATCGTCCAACTCAATGGCCTAATCCTGCTTTCTCCCCATAACCTTTGATCACATTCGCCCCAAGTGCTATATCTAGTCGCCTCTTGAATACATTCAATATTTTGGCATCAACTACTTCCTGCGGTAATGAATTCCACAGGCTCACCACTCTTTGGTGAAGAAATGTCTCCTCATCTCCATCCTAAATGGTCTACCCTGAATCCTCAGACTGTGACCCCTGGTTCCGGACTCCCCCACCATTGGGAATATCCTCCCTGCATCTACGCTGTCTAGTCCTGTTAGAATTTTATAAGTCTCTATGAGATCCCTCTTCCCTCGTCTGGACTCCAGCAAAAACAATCCTAACCTAGTCAATCTCTTTTCATACATCAGTCCCGCCATCCCCGGAATCAGCCTGGTAAACCTTCGCTGCACTCCCACGAGAGCAAGAACATCCTTCCTCAGAAAAGTAGACCAGAACTGCACACAATATTCTGGCAACTAGTTTCAACGGAACAACTTACTTTCCCCACTCTAATTAATTTGTTTCCTCTGTGGGAACAATTCCAGCCATAGGCCCCCATTTTGTTATGACAAATCCCCAGGCGATGTCTCCCAATTTCTTATGATTCTGGACTGTACACCCCAAAATTGTTTTGCTTCCAGGTGAGTAGTGATGAACTGGCTCCCTGTCTCAACCCTCTCAATTAGTCGCAACATATATGTACTCACAGTTTAGAAATGAGAAGTGAGTCCAAAGATAAATGTTAAAAAAATATATGGATCTGACTTTGGCTTGTTCATGAGCAGTAGATGGTGAAATGTTGCGGCCGTCAAATTGGGTGATTCCAGCATCATTGACTTCAGCAGTCGAGTAGTTGGTTCAAAGATTATTGGTTTTGCAGGTTACCTGAAAGGATTTGTTCGGTTTCTTTTTCAACTCTGGCTTTTCTTGCTTCCAGCAATGAGAGAGAAGAGAGACTCAACCTGCCAGCGCAGGGGTGCCTAGTGAAAGTTCTACAGCTATGATCTTCACGGCACACACTAACACAGAACTAGAACACCAGACTAGCATATAGAGACCAGAGTTGCAGTTGGTGAGGGAGGGCAAACACTGTCGGGAGGTGAGAGAGGGTAAACATTCTTGGGGGGATGATGGGCTGAACACTGTTGGGATTGAGGGAAATTGAAGACTGTTGGGGCTGAGGTTGGCTGAACACTGTCGGGTTTGGATGGGGAGAGAGGGTGAACACTGTTAGGGGGTGAGAGGGTGTTAGAACTGTGAGGTAAGGCTTTGCCATTTTGGAGATGATCTTAAACCCATCAGTTTTTTCCCTCAGTCTTGGCATGTTCATTCAGAGATTACTGAACAAAGAATTGCAAATAACCTGATTTAGAAATGTGGATCGCGAGATTATATTAATTGTAGATGCTATTTCTGAAAATCATATTTTTTGCTGTAAAAGAAAGCTGGAGACAGCATAATTAACACAAGCTTTCGGACAGTTAAACTCCAAGTTTACAGTGGCCAGTGATGTAAAAAGGTGTGTGGCTTGTCTTGCCCTACGAGGGAAGATGCCGGGATTAGAAGTCTGGGCCAGAAATGCAGAGCTTGGTTGTAGCACAATAAACCCGGTGGTGGTTACCTCTCCTTGGAAGATTTGAGCCGATTGCAAAGTTTCGTTGCAATCCAACTGGTCTGTTTTCAACATGTGTGTCTTTAATTACTTTTAACGTAAAATCATTAAGTCAGTGTTATAGATCTGTCTGATCACAATTAACCTTTGTTTGTTTGCATTTATTACAGAAGAACAAAGATACTCAAACCATTGAGCCATGTATTAATGTAACAGCTGATGGACTCTTTGAATAAATAAATTATGTCTTACGAGGCCTCCGGTGCAATTTTGTTTAAGGCTAATTGCAATAGCATGGAAACAGCATTATATCCAAGAAATTATCAATTTACCATTATGTGGTGATTGTCTCTTTAAAGGGCAACACAGCAGAGTAAGGTCACCTGGCCTGGGGGACCAATAGGGACTCAGAGTGGCTAATCACCCCAGGGGTGGAATCCTCTTAGGCAAAGAGACAGTTTGGGAGCTAGCTGCAGCCACTTGGCTGCTGTAGAATTCTTATTAATAAATACCTTTTGTGTTCACTAATGAAGTCTATGAAAGTGCACCTTTGTACATTGATTTTCACCAGGGTGGGGTGATGATAGTTAACCTCTCATTTTTAACAGCAGGTGAATCCTCTCAGAAAATATGAAGTGGCATAAACCATGTCATTGATCATTTACTCCATAGCTGCCTCTGTTTTTGCACTGTTCAAAGGTCTATCAGAGATACCATTGAAATGATGCAAGTACTCATAAAAAATGGGATCTTTCTTTAAATTTATGGGATGCAACATTAAATGCAGCAGTTCCACAGTCCATCCCTCACATGAAGGAGTGAAAATCTCAAATAACTCTGCTTCCCTCTTGCAATCAGATCGCTGATGTCAAATATTTCTGTTATCTCAAAGGATTTAGCACCAGACATACATAGATAGCAGCGACTCATATGAACTTATGCTAGCAGGTGTGGTAAAGTGTATTTTACCACACAGACAGTTAAAATAATTTTATATATAGGTGATAGCATAAAGCAGATGACATGCAATTAGCAGCCACCACATCTCTCCCAATTTCCACCTGAGTGTATTAGGTGGTCTCCTGGCAGCTTGAAAATCTTTAATACTCAAAGTTTTGGTGGTCGATATTTGAAATCTTGATATCGAAACTATTAACCAGGAGTCTTCTGACTTTTGTTGCTGCATTCTCAAGTTTTCTGTCAAGAGTCATTCACACAATTAAGCTGATGTTGGAACAGGCAGAAAAACATTCTTCTTGGTGCTGACGCATGCCGGTGCAGAAATTGATCCCAGGCTGGAATAGTGACAAATAATCTGAATCACCGCACAAGTTTATTGCTGAAATTTATGTAGGCCTTGGGAGGCGAGTGGCAGGCACTATTGTGAAAGATTTTAGCACCAAAAATGGAGACACTTCACTTCTTCCTTCACTGAAATGTGGGCTTATAAGTACATCTACCTGTGCTTTTAAAAAACAAGACTGATTGTAATGCTAACAAAGTCATACCTAGTGACTTCAAGGAATTACCCATGGGATTCAAGATCTTAGAAGTTTCAGCTTGGCTTTTGCTATTGGCAGAAGGTTAGTTCAAACCCTCGTTCAGGTTTAGTCACATAAACTGGGCTATCAGGACTGTAGTACTTAGGGAATGCTGCATTGTGGGAAGCTTTGTCCTTTGTGTGCGTCATATGAACTCAAAACATTGACCCTGTGATGCGCGATTAAATCACTCGGGAGGCTAGAATGTACCCGGGAAATAAAGGCTTTTATTACTGACAAGAATGGAGCAGACTATATACAATACAATCCCAGACTAAAGGGTCTCCAGGCAGTGCAGTGACCTTTGTACTTCCCCTGGTAGGCGGAGCCAACTGGAGTGTACCACAGAACAATATCAACAGGTAGAACAGCCCAACCCTAACACCAACAGTAATTACAGTAACATATCTACAAACCCCATAGTGCTGACCATCCATGGCTCAGCACTCATAGTGGTAACCAACTATGGTTCACCACACTCTGTTTCTCTCACCAGCGGTGCTGCCGGACTGGCTGAGCTTTCCCAGCACTTCCCACTGACGGGTGCAAGATGAACCAAATGGCCTCCTTTTTTTGCATTGTGAATTCTGCGCCTGAAAGCAGTGGCTGCATTTCAAACATAATTTAAATGGAAGTGCTTTGTGATGTCCCACGACGTGATAAATGCTACATAAATGCAAGTTCTTTCCTTCCCTCCCTCCCAACAGCAAGTCAGATGTTCTGGTTTCAGGGAATTGCCAGGCATAATTCACACATTCGGCTTGCAGACTGGTACAAACCACAGAGCATCGTGTCGTCTCTTCTCCCTACAGCAGCACAAAGAAATGTCGTTTAACAAAATGTTCTAATTGACAACACATGGTAAATATTTTGAAAACCTCTCTCTCAATTTTTTTTGTTCTATTTTTCTCCCCTTTCAGTTGAGACCGGAATCCGAGATTGAGCATGGTCACCAGCAGGACAAAAGGAAAAAAAACTGGAAGATAATTTTTCCCCCTGAAGGTTCTCATGCAGAGAGATTAAAATTGGCCTGTGCCAATTTTTGGGTGCAGGAATTGCAATTAACCATCCACTCGCACGCGGTCCTGTTGGGGCAGGCAGCATGAAAACTTTGTGATGCTTCCTCGTTTGTTTACGGCCAAATGTGATTTGTGTTGCTGGCTGGCTGCATTCTTAACGGGATGTTTAATAGTGTGCATAGCTGGTATGTGTCTACTCTTAAAGGCAATCTGTCCCTCTTAAGGAAGACTTTTTAAAATTCATTTGTGGGGCATGGGCGTCGCTGGCTAGGCCAGCATTTATTGCCCATCCCTAGATACCCTTGAGAAGGTGGTGGTGAGCTGCCTTCTTAGAGCGCTAAGACTTTATCATGATTGATACAACTGAGTGGCTTGCGAGACCATTCCAGAGGGCAGTTGAGAGTCAACCACATTGCTGTGGCTCTGGAGTCACATGTAGGCCAGACCGGGTAAGGATAAGAACATAAGAACATAAGAAATAGGAGCAGGAGTAGGCCATCTGGCCCTTCGAGCCTGCCCCGCCATTCAACAAGATCATGGCTGATCTGAAGCGAATCAGTTCCACTTACCCACCTGCTCCCCATAACCCCTAATTCCCTTATCGATCAGAAAACTATCTACCTGTGATTTAAACATATTCAACGAGGAAGCCTCCACCACTTCAATGGGCAGAGAATTCCAGAGATTCACTACCCTCTGAGAGAAGAAGTTCCCCCTCAACTCTGTTCTGAACCGGCCCCCACTTATTTTGAGGCTGTGCCCTCTAGTTCTGGTTTCCCTTCTAAGTGGAAAGAATCTCTCCACCTCTACCCTATCCAGCCCCTTCATTATCTTATATGTCTCTATAAGATCACCCCTCATCCTTCTAAACTCCAACGAGTACAGACCCAATCTGTTTAATCTCTCCTCATAAGCCACACCCCTCATCTCCGGTATCAACCTGGTGAACCTTCTCTGCACTCCCTCCAAGGCCAATATATCCTTTCGCAAATAAGGGGACCAAAACTGCACACAGTACTCAAGTTGAGGCCTCACCAGTGCCTTGTACAGTTGCAGCAAGACCCCCCTGCTTTTATATTCTATCCCCCTCGCGATAAAGGCCAAGGATGGCAGATTCCCTTCCCTAAAGGACATTAGTGAACCAGATTGTTTTATTCCGACAATCGACATTTGTTTCATGGTTGTCAGTAGATTTCTTTTCTTATCGAATTCAAATTCCACCATTTGCCGCGGTGAGATTTGAACCCGAGTCCCCAGAACATTAACTGAGTTTCTGGATTAATGGTCTAGCAATAATACCACTAGGCCACCACCTCCCACTGATAGCTGTTGCTGACTGGCAATTGCATATAATTGGAAACAAAGCAATTGGAGCAACAGGGCAGTGGTGGGGTTGGGGGGCGGGTGGTGGTGGGGAGTGGGACCGGGGGCGGTGGTGGTGCCCAGGTTCACAAAAGCAGTACTGGAGGAATTAGGAATTAGTCAGGGAGGTCGACAGGAGGAGTGAGGCCTTGTTTCCACAGGGGGCCAGGAGGTCATCCAGAAATGCTCTCTGAAAGGAATGGTGGCTGGTGGCCAGTGAGATTCTGATGCCGAGGATTGTCAACAGTTCCAGAAAAACTTAATAACTTGTGGGTAGTCAAAGTAAGTGATTGCATATGCACATGACATCTCCTGTCCTCCACACCACCAACATCTCAAGCCATTCAATGTACCACACCCCTATCGCTCACCCAGCATCAAACTCAGAAGTTAAAGCAGCGTTACATTCACATGATCCACCAAACCCTCACGTAACTTCCTTTAGTGTACTTTCGAAGCCACCTCTAACGGCATCTGCATACCTCCAGCTGTGGCAGCACTTTGCACCAAACACAGCACTGGATAACACTGACATTCTTCCCTCTGTCTTTCAGGGTAGGGTGGTACACAATAGAATGGGGCAGAGCTGAGCTAGTGTGGGACAAAGATACTTGCATCTCCTGAGCCTTCCAGAGGCAATGGTTCTCCACATCATGGTGCTGGCTGCGACATAGCCCACTGCAACCAGTGTTGTTGAGAACTTTCAGGATGGCAATTCTCAAGTCCCAATTCTAATCCTATGATCTGATAATGATGAGTAAGCTGCAGATGGTCTGACCATGAACCTCCTGCTTTCCGCTATATTCTCCTTCCTTCAGCCCAACCTTCCTCTTGGTCTGGATCCTCAGCCACCAGCTCAGATACTGGCACTGCATATACCTTAAAGTTTAATACTGAGTTGGAATTAGCATGTGGTGAGTTATCAGGCATGGGTTAGTTGCAACTAATCCAGGGATAAGGATCAGGATATTTCAAATGGCAGAATTCCTCTTCCCGCCATTCGAGGAGTCAGTGGCAAACACACCCTCACCTGTACTGCCTGTTGGAAAATTGAGGTTGGGTAGGAAATGGTCCTTAAAGTGATCAACTGAGGCAAGGATGGGTTGGCTAGCCTAGGCCTCACCTGATCACCTAACCAGCATGTCTTTCAGAATGAGGGAGGAAACCGGAGCACCCGGAGGAAACCCACGCAGACACAGGGAGAATGTGCAGACTCTGCACAGACAGTGACCCATGCCAGGAATTGAACCCGAATCCCTGTGCACTGCTGCTTCACAGCTCCAGGGACCTGGGTTCGATTCCCAACTTGGGTCACTGTCTGTGTGGAGTTTGCACATTCTTCTCGTGTCTGCGTGGGTTTCCTCTGGGTGCTCCGGTTTCCTCCCACAGTCCAAAGATGTGCGGGTTAGGTGGATTGGCCATGGTAAAATTGCCCCTTAGTGTCCTGAGATGTGTAGGTTAGAGAGATTAGCGGGTAAATATGTGGGGATGTGGGGGTAGGGCCTGGGTGGGATTGTGGTCAGTGCAGACTCGATGGGCCCAATGGCCTCTTTCTGCATTGTAGGGTTTCTTTGATTCTATGATAATAATAGAATAAACTATACGACCATACAACACTCCTCCCTGGCTTACACTGAGAATCTTCCCCGACCCGTGGTACCGCGCCCTTGCACTCGATTGGCTCAGCTTTCCGCCTCAACACTCCATAGGGTTTGGCCCAATCATGTGGCCCTTAGGGAACGTCCCCTTAAAGGGGCCACACTACCACAATTAGAACCACAGTATCCCCTCAATAAGATTAGCTTCAGCTGGTAGAGTGAAGGGTTAGCTCTTGTTCAATAATTTTGGGGTAGAGCAAGTTAACGAAAGATGGAAAGCACTTGCATTTATGTAACACTATTCATGACCCAAATTAATTAACAGCCAAAAAGTACTTTTGAAGTGTGATCAGTTTTGCAATGTAGAAAGTACAGCAACTAGTATCCACACTGCAGGCTCCCTAAAATGGCAATGAAATAAACAACCAAGTAATCTGTTTTTGATTAAGAACATCCTTTGATTGATCCACTGGAGCAAGCTGAGAGGGGTGATTGAAAAGCAGCAGTGCTGGTAAGAGATTAATTGGATTAATTGAATTGTTTATTTATTTAATTAGTCAGCTAGTGTGTGTATTTTTTTGGCCTTTACTTTAACAGCAGTTTTTCAAGTTTAAAGTGAAAACTAGAAGTGGGCAGCAAAGGAGTCTGGGAAGGGTTTTTATTTTAACTTTAAAAGTCAGTTACCTGGGTGGTTCCCCCTCAGTAGTAGTTTTTTTTTCTCTCGGGCCCCTAGCCCTATAAATTGGTGCAGAGGAGATACCCGATCCTCTACACTGGTAGAGGATCCCACCCTTCCATCCTCCTCTAACCTAATTATAAGTGTGGGGAAGTTTTTTGTTTTGTTTTCTTTTTTTCTTGCTGGTAATGGCTTCAGGGATGGCAGTTCAGGCAGTATGCTGCATCTCCTGTGGGATGTATGTGGTGAGGAAATCCAGTAGTGTTTCAGGAGATTTTAGTTGTAAGAAGTGCATTAGATTGCAGCTTCTGGAGGAGCGTGTAAAGGAGCTGGAGGGGGAGGTAGAGGAACTCCGCATAATTCGGGAGGCGGAGGTGGAAGTTGATAGGAGTTATAGAGAAATAGTAACTCCTAGAAATGAGGCTTGGGTCAATGCCAGGAGGAGGGGTAAGAAGCAATCGGGAAGACAATCCCCTGGGGCGGTTCCCCTCCATAATAGGTTTTCGGTGCTGGAGGCTACAGTTGAGGAGGAATCAACTGAGCATAGAGAGCAGATCTCTGGGGGTGAGCCGAGTGAGAAAGCTCAGGTGGTTAGGGGCTGTAAAAGACTGGGCCTTGTGATTGGGGACTCCACAATTAAGGGGACAGATAGGAGGGTCGGAACTAAAGGTAGGGACTCAGGGTTGGTGTGTTGCCTACCAGGGGCTGGGGTCCGGGATGTGTCTGACAGGGTATTCAGGACTCTTAGGGGGGAGGGAGATAAACCACAAGTTATTGTACATGTGGGGACACACGACATAGGGAGGATAGGGGAAGGGGATATTAGGCAGGGATTTATGGAGTTGGGGTGGAAACTAAAGGCCAAGACTGACAGAGTGGTTATCTCTGGACTCTTGCCTGTACCACGGGATAGTTTAGAGAGGAATAGGGAGAGGGAAGGTTTGAATTCATGGCTGAGGGGATGGTGCAGGAGGGAGGGGTTCAGGTACTTAAGCAATTGGGGCTCGTACTGGGGAAGGTGTGACCTCTATGAGAAGGATGGTCTACACCTTAATCAGAAGGGGACCAATATCCTGGGGGGTAAATTTGCTAAGGCCATGCAGGGAGGTTTAAACTGATTCGGGGGGGGGGGAGGGATCCTGAGTAGTGGGGCTGAAAGTGAGGGATGCATGGATGGGGACTGCAATGCACGGCATTGCAGAGGTGGGGTGGAGCAGGGTTTGAAATGTGTATACTTCAATGCCAGGAGTATTCGCAATAAAGTGGGTGAACTTGCAGCGTGGATCAGTACCTGGGACTTCGATGTTGTGGCTATTTCAGAGACATGGATAGAGCAGGGGCAGGAATGGATGCTGCAGGTCCCGGGGTTCAAATGTTTTAGTCGAAGTAGGGAAGGAGGTAGAAGAGGGGGAGGGGTAGCATTATTGGTCAGAGATTGTATCACAGTGTCAGAGAGGAGGTTTGATGAGGACTTATCTGTTGAGGTAGTATGGGCGGAGATTAGAAATAGGAGAGGAGAGGTCACCCTGTTGGGAGTCTTTTATAGACCTCCTAAAAGTTCTAGAGAGGTTGAGGAAAGGATTGCGGAGTCAATCCTGCTTAGGAGTGAAAGTAATAGGGCAATTGTTATGGGGGATTTTAACTTGACTAATATTGACTGGAATTGTTATAGCTCTAGCTCGTTAGAGGGGTCAGTTTTTGTTCAAAGCGTGCAGGAAGGTTTTTTGACTCAGTATGTAGACAGGCCAACTAGAGGTGAGGCTATATTGGATCTGGTGCTGGGAAATGAGCCAGACCAGGTGCTAGACTTGGAAGTTGGTGTGCATTTTGGTGATAGTGACCACAATTCGGTTACGTTCACCTTAGTGATGGAAAGGGATAGGCATGAACCTCGGGCCAGTGGTTTTAGCTGGGGGAAGGGTAATTATGAGGCTATTAGGAGAGAATTAGGAAACATAGGTTGGACTAGGAGATTACAGGGACTGGGAACGTCCGACATGTGGAGTTTTTTCAAGGAGCAGCTACTGCGAGTCTGTGATAGGTATGTCCCTGTCAGGCAAGGAGGAATTGGTAGGGCTAGGGAACCGTGGTGCACCAAAAAAGTTTCTTTGTTGGTTAAAAAGAAAAAGGAGGCTTATGTTCGGATGAGACGTGAGCACTCGGGTAGTGCACTAGAAAGCTTTAGATTGGCTAAGAGGGAGTTGAAGAGCGAGCTTAGAAGGGCTAAAAGGGGACATGAGAAGACTTTGGCGGATAGGGTTAAAGAGAATCCTAAGGCGTTCTATAGGTATGTCAAGAACAGAAGGTTGGTTAGGGCAAGTTTAGGGCCAGTTATAGATGGCAGAGGGAAGTTATGTGTGGAACCGGAGGAGATTGGTGAAGCATTGAACCAATATTTCTCTTCGGTGTTCACGCAAGGGGGCATGAATATAGCTGAGGAGGACACTGGGTTGCAAGTGAGTAGAATAGACAGTATTACAGTTGATAAGGAGGATGTGCAGGATATTCTGGAGGGTCTGAAAATAGATAAATCCCCTGGTCCGGATGGGATTTATCCAAGGATTCTCTGGGAGGCAAGAGAAGTGATTGCAGAGCCTCTGGCTCTGATCTTCAGGTCGTCGTTGGCCTCGGGTATAGTACCAGAAGATTGGAGGTTAGCGAATGTTGTCCCATTGTTTAAGAAGGGGAACAGAGACTTCCCCGGGAATTATAGACCGGTGAGTCTCACTTCTGTTGTCGGCAAGATGTTGGAAAAAATTATAAGGGATAGGATTTATAGTTATTTGGAGAGTAATGAATTGATAGGTGATAGTCAGCATGGTTTTGTGGCAGGTAGGTCGTGCCTTACTAACCTTATTGAGTTTTTTGAGAAAGTGACCAAGGAGGTGGATGGGGGCAAGGCAGTGGACGTGGTATATATGGATTTTAGTAAGGCGTTTGATAAGGTTCACCATGGTAGGCTTCTGCAGAAAATGCAGATGTATGGGATTGGGGGTGATCTAGGAAATTGGATCAGGAATTGGCTAGCGGATAGGAAACAGAGGGTGGTGGTTGATAGTAAATATTCATCATGGAGTGCGGTTACAAGTGGTGTACCTCAGGGATCTGTTTTGGGGCCACTGCTGTTTGTAATATTTATTAATGATCTGGATGAGGGTATAGTTGGGTGGATTAGCAAATTTGCTGATGACACCAAAGTCGGTGGTGTGGTAGACAGTGAGGAAGGGTGTCGTAGTTTGCAGGAAGACTTAGACAGGTTGCAAAGTTGGGCCGAGAGGTGGCGGATGGAGTTTAATGCGGAGAAGTGTGAGGTAATTCACTTTGGTAGGAATAACAGATGTGTTGAGTATAGGGCTAACGGGAGGACTTTGAATAGTGTGGAGGAGCAGAGGGATCTAGGTGTATGTGTGCATAGATCCCTGAAAGTTGGGAATCAAGTAGATAAGGTTGTTAAGAAGGCATATGGTGTCTTGGCGTTTATTGGTAGGGGGATTGAATTTAGGAGTCGTAGCGTTATGTTGCAACTGTACACAACTCTGGTGCGGCCGCACTTGGAGTACTGTGTGCAGTTCTGGTCCCCACATTACAGGAAGGATGTGGAGGCTTTGGAGAGGGTGCAGAGGAGGTTTACCAGGATGTTGCCTGGTATGGAGGGGAGATCCTATGAGGAGAGGCTGAGGGATTTGGGATTGTTTTCGCTGGAAAGGCGGCGGCTAAGAGGGGATCTTATTGAAACGTATAAGATGATTAGAGGTTTAGATAGGGTGGATAGTGATAGCCTTTTTCCTCTGATGGAGAAATCCAGCACGAGGGGGCATGGCTTTAAATTGAGGGGGGGTAGTTATAGAACCGATGTCAGGGGTAGGTTCTTTACCCAGAGGGTGGTGAGGGATTGGAATGCCCTGCCAGCATCAGTAGTAAATGCGCCTAGTTTGGGGGCGTTTAAGAGATCCGTAGATAGGTTCATGGACGAAAAGAAATTGGTTTAGGTTGGAGGGTCACAGTTTTTTTTTTTAACTGGTCGGTGCAACATCGTGGGCCGAAGGGCCTGTTCTGCGCTGTAATGTTCTATGTTCTATGTTCTATGTTTGCTGTTCTTTAAATAGTGCCATGGGATCTTTTACATAATCTGAAAAGGAGCCGTGGTTTGATAACTCATCCAAAAGATAGAACGTCCAACAGTACCAACTCTTTCATTACTGTTAGCGTAGATCAAGTCTCTGGAAGAGAGATTTTTAAGATTCTCATCTGTGTGCAAACTCTGCGGCCTCATCTATCTTTGAAAAATGCTCCATCCCTAAAACCCACTGAAAATTCAATGGGTGGAACTTTCCATTCTGGGACACTAAGGGCAGAACTTTCTCTTTTTTTTGACTATGCGGCGGTGGGGGGGGGGGAGGGGGGGGGATTTTCTGCCCCCATTTTTAGCAGGCGGGAATGACGATGGGATCGCAGTGTCTCTCTCTTTCCCTGACCAATCTCAACCTTGGCCATTCTCTCTAAGCCTCCACATCCACAACACCTCTTCATTCCTCTACTCCCCATCCAATTCCCTCCATCCCTCCGCAGCACAGACCATCAACACCCAACGTTATCTCTTGCAGCTGACAATCTGTAGTGAGAAGATCCAGTTCCTGGAAGTTCCTGCAGTGCTATAATCCACATGGTCGATGCTGTTCTCACCCACTGCTGTACATGGTGTTCCTGGGCCCACGGTCACCAGAGGCCTCCATCTTCCAATCTCCACTGGCCTTCTTGCCAGTGAGTACCAACGTGCGTAAGCCACATTGGTCAGGATATGTTCCACACCGGCATAATATTTCAATTCCAATTAGGCCTTCATCTGTATCCAATTAACGGGATGCATGATGGCTTCAAACTGGCCTTTGGTGACCCACAATCAAAGCACGTTTCAGCTGTCATTTCACTCCGGCAAGAAATTGATTTCCTGATACGTTGTTCCCCTGCCCGACATTAAACCCACCGCGAGGTTTGGGGGGGGAGTGGAAAATTCCGCTCATGTGTCTCCAACTCTAGCCTCTTGTGTATCACCTACTTCCTTCCGCCCACCGTTGGCGAATGCATCCTGTCCCCTTACTCTGGAGTTCTCTACAAATCCTCCCCATGGACCTACGTCTCCCTCCTCCTTTAATACCACTGTTAAAACTTTACCTCTTCAAGCAAGCTTTTGGTCACCTGCCTAATGTGTCCTGCTTAGGTTCAGTGTCAATCTTTGTCTGATAACACTCCTGTGATATTTTTTATTTGACTTGATTTATTATTGTTGCCTGTATTGGTATACAGTGAAAAGTATTGTTTCATGTGCGCTATACAGACAAAGCATACCGTTCATAGAGAAGGAAATGAGAGAGTGCAGAATATAATGTTAGTCATAGAAGAGATTAAATGGAGCATTGTTGGAGAGTTTATATGGGTTAGAGTAGAGATTTAAAAGCAAAGAGTGAGGGTAAAAGATAGAATTAGAGAGTACGCTGGGCTCAACTTGCAAGAAGTCGCCACGCTCCAGCGCCATTTTGGAATTCTGTGAAGTGATTTACTACATTACGGATTCTACACAATTGCAAGTTATTGTGTTTACTTCTTGGTTGTAGATTGATGGATAGGTTGAAAAGCTCTTTCTGTAAGGGTCCAGTTCACTATGATATGTTTTCGTTGTTGCATTGGGAAAGCTCTCCAGAACCCAGAAAACATAAGCATGGAGAACTAGCTGCTTTAGCATGACAGCATCTACATGTGCAGTGAAAGTGGCCCTGTGAGCGATCACCAATAATTTGTATTTCAAAGTACCGAAAAAGGCGAGACAGATAGAAAGACAAATGTGACCCACATGGGGGCTGTAGCATGTACAGTTTTATAGCTTCTGTGACAATTACTCATTGTGTAACTTGGGAAGGCCATGTTTTAAGTTTCCAAGCCAGATTACGTTTCATAAACTGTTAACACTCGTTAACTTTTTAAGCAGGGCCAACTCAGCAGTCTATCACTCAGCCATATTATGCTAAGACAATTGTAGTGCCAACAACCCTTTGTCATCTCCTGGAGCTGGTTAAGGCTGTCAGACAGATCTGTTGGAAGAAGGAAATGGGCCTAAATTTGGCAGGCTGCTACAAGCCAGAAGACATATGATATTCCTTTCATCTTTTTGCCCATTTTAATTTATATTACTTAGCACCAGGGTTCTTTGCCAAATCCTTTTTTTTCCAGATTAAACTGAAACTTTTGAAGTTATCCCTGTCCAAATGTCAATTTTTAAAAATAATCTAACCTCAAAAGGAATAAACAGCTCAGTATTTCTGCCAATGACTTTGAACTGGCGTAATGGCTGGATTTGACGGAATGACCTTGTCCCCACCCCTCTGGGGGATGGGGTAAGTCACTCATGATTCTGAAGGTTGCCCCAAAGCAGTTTGGTGCTGGTCGCAGCTTTATTTAATTTATGGTGAGACTTCCGGCCCTTTCTTGGGAGAAGTCCCGATTTAGAAGGCTGGTGGCCAATTGGATGGTAGGAGGTCTCAGAAGTGCCAGACAGGAGCATTGGCCACTGCTGAGACCATCCCACCATGTTGAGAACCCCAGGTAAGTCCGGGATCAGGGTCTCAGCAAGCTGGGGGGGAGGGGTTGGGAGGTCTGGGTTCTAGAGACTGGGAGGCTGGGTTGGAAGAGGAATAAAGATAAGGGTACATCCAAATAGCTCAAGGGGCCAGCAAATAAATTCCCCTCTTGCCCAACAAAGCTGCTGGGCTTCCCACATGGCGTGAGCCTCTGTCTGCCATGGGTAAAGTATTGGTGGCCTGCTCTCTATCCTGTTCCCCTAAAATTTCAGACAATCAGGGGTAGGTGGTGGGATGGCCACCTGCTGGATTTTCACTACCCCCTGTCCAACAGTGGGGAATCTTAAAATTGAGTCCCTGAAGTGTCTCAGCAAGCGCTTGGCTGTAGCAAAAGATTTAAGAAAACCCCTCTCATAGAATCCCTTCAGTGCAGAAAGAGGCAGTTCAGCCCATCGAGTCCGCACCGACAACAATCCCACCCACAGGTCCTATCCCCGTAACCCCATGTATTTACCCTACTAGCTCCCTGACACTGAGTAGCAATTTAACGTGGCCAATCAACCTAACCAGCACATCTTTGGAGTGTGGGAGGAAACCAGAGCACCCGGAGGAAACCTACGCAGACATGGTGTAAGTTTTAGGGCAAATCCTCCATGATTAAAAAACCCCAGAGAGAAGGAAAATGGCCGACTGGTTGTCAGGCCACATGAATATGCAAGAGGCTGGGAATAACGAGAAGGTCGAGACAGGGATAATCTAATCAACAGGAAACAAAGGAGAAACCATGACCAGCAGACAAGAAGTAAATAGCCCAGCAGCGAGACAATGAAAACAGATCATTCCATCCACAGACAACATCAATGACTCATCTCGCTGATGGGATTCCAATCAGGATGACTCAGAGAACATTTAAAAGACATTACAATGTCAATTAAGGGCGGTCCCGACAGTTCCGGCCTTTTGTCCCAGTCAATCGAAACTATCAATGATCAGAAACTGTTTTTGTGTGAGAGAATCACTGCTTCAGGTTTTAAAAAGGGACAAGCAAGCTTTGGTCTCTCTCTCTTTTTTCTCTTCGGACCAGCATGGCAGCACTCTTCATTCTCTTCTCCTGTTCCTGCCTCTCGTTCGTCTCCAGCACGCAGCCCGAAGCCCACTGAGCAATTTAAACTAGGATTGTGAGTACCCTCCGGTAATTCACGAAGTTCCCGAGATCATCATAGTGGATGAGGCTTTGGGGAAAGGGGGGGGCGTTTTGCATGCACCTTTCATAGTTTAAGACACTGGTAAACTTGTGTAAAATAAGCATTCCGTTGTGCCCGTTTTAGTATTCCTTCCATAGCTATAGTCTTATAGAGCATAAGGCATTGTGTGTTGTTTTCCTGGTGTTTGGTGATTGACCTTGATGTTTCAACAAATATAAATATATATATCTTTGGCTTCCATTGGAGTCCGTTTTGATCTTTTCAATTTCTTACCAACGATCTCTGACCAAGTCACAATATTAAATATCCCTTACCATAATTTCGGAGTCTGGAACTGAGGGTACCCTGGGCGCTTCGAAACCGCCCACTCAGGAAAGGCTGCCAGGTAGTGGATAGGCAGCAGTTTCCTTTTCTCTCTCTTGGGAACGCTGCTCTAGTGAAGTAGACGCAAGGTGGCCGTTGTTCCATCGGCGAGAGAGAGAATCACTCGGGCATTGGTGGGGTTTGGGTAACGGAGAACCAAACCTAAAATAAGCCCAGTGGAGTTAAAAAGGGGATCCCGCTACAATGGGGAGAATTTGCAAACTCCACACAGACAGAGACCCATGTCCGGAATTGAACCCAGGTCCTTGGTGCTGTGAGGTAGCAGTGCTAACCACTGCGCCACCGTACCACCCCACTTTCCAAGGTCATTTGGTATAAGCAATAAATACTGGCCTTAAGTGACACCCACATCCTGAAAATGTGAAAAATGCTTAATTATAAGCTGGGTTGAGATGCAGATTCAGTTGTGTTTTTCCTAGTGCAATGTCACCCAGTGCAAAGGGACGTTTTTTACACAGAAAGTGGTGGGGGCCTGGAATGCACTGCCAAGTAGGGTGGTGGAGGCAGACACGCTGACATCGTTTAAGACTTACCTGGATAGTCACATGAGCAGTCTAGGAATGGAGGGATACAAACGAATGGTCTAGTTGGACCAATGAGCGGCACAGGCTTGGAGGGCCGAAGGGCCTGTTTCCTGTGCTGTACTGTTCTTTGTTCTTTGTTCAAATACAACAGCAGACAGTACCAGAGAACTGAGTGTGAAAAAAAAGACCTTTATAGGATTTTTATACTGCAATATCTTTTGAAGTATCTTGTGCCAGTGCGAGCAGGTGTTTATAGGCAGTCATCCCGGTTGATTTAGTGTCTCTCTCTCTCTCTCCCCCCCTCAGAGTTATGGGACTGGTAATGGAGAGTGGAGGAGGAGGGGGAAGAGTTGTTCTGTATTTGTCATCCAGAATATTCCACTATTTTACCATTCCAGATGGAAACCATAAATCACACCCTCGCATTGTCATATGATCCAACAAATGCTTTCCCCTCATGTTTCTGTGGCAGTGTGGGGCCTTCACCACTGCAGGGGGATAAATCTCAGTGTAAATAGTGAGAGTTAAGCTTGTTTGCACATCTCATGCAGTCATAGAGCCCTCAAGAGAATGTCCAGTGGGGGAGGAGAGTAGCAGTTTAGACCTGCCTTGCCTCCTGAGGTAGCACCATATTGCTGGAAAATGTAAGACTACTTATGTAAACATTCGTAATTGTACCATCAATCAATATTACTCAACACATATTATATCATGTACACACTCCTGTAAATACCATACAAAGGAACACAATTTTGTGCCAATACATAAATCAGTGTAACACTAAAAAAAGATCTGAATGCTAAAAACAGCAGAATTTCTTGTATGAATTACTAAGTCTAACAGTGTGAGACCTGCATTAATAATAGCGATTCATACGTCAAATTGTGGCCAGACATTTTCAGTAGACTGCATATTTATTGTTCCAGAAAAGAAACAAGGATTCTCAGGAATAATGTTAATTCCTTTTAACAGTTTGACTTTTTAAAGGGATCCTTGGTGTTAAGGCTCTAAAAGCAAAACTGGTGGTAAGGGCATAAAATAAAACTGCACATGCTGGAATTCTGTAACATCAAGGGACTTTTTCAGGAACGTGCAGAGATGAAGTTGAGGCATTGGAGAGAGTGTGCAGACTTCCAAACAACTCATCAAAGTGCCTCACAGCGCCAGGGACCCAGGTTCCATTCCCGGCTTGGGTGAGTATGCAGAGTCTGCACGTTCTCCCCGTGTCTGCATGGGTTTCCTCCGGGTGCTCTGGTTTCCTCCCACAGTCCGAAGGCGTGCTGGTTAGGTGCATTGGCCATGCTAAAGTCTCCCTCAACGTAGCCAAACAGGCACTGGAGTGTGGCGACTAGGGGATTTTCACAGTAACTTCATTGCAAGGGTAATGTAAGCCTACTTGTGACACTAATAAATACACTTAAAAACATCTACTCAATCTTCCAAACTCCACCTCTGCCACATGTGGAAGAGTCTGCAGGTTGTGTATTGAACTTATCAGCCATCTCAGAACCCATCTGACCAGAGTGGAAACAAGTCATCTTCAACTAAAAAGAAGCATTGAGGGGAATGTTGAGAGAAGGAGAAGGGTAAGGGAAAGTTCAGGGGATAGCAGCATCAGAGGAAGTCCAAGACTGAGGTTATTCTAGAATGGACCTGGCAGATTAGAAGCTCGCAAATATAACATTGCTTTCCAAGACTGGAGAGAGAAAGAAAACAGGTAATTACAGGCTAGTTAGCCTGACATCAGACATCGGGAAAATACTAAAATCTCCTATTATTGCTGAAAAAAGGAGACATGTCAAAGCTTTTTGTCTTGTAGTCATAAGACATTCACAAGAATACTAGTATAACAGAAAAACAATAATTTATAGTGTATGAGACGAGAGTGCTGATTAGTTGGCAAATGGACTCCGATTGGTAATGACGTTGCTATGGAGAATGCACCAGTTGATAGCAGCTGATAAATAACTGCCAAGCATTGTTTGAAATTTAAATGAGGCAGCTTGACCCTGATTTGGTCATGGCATTGAGCTGGGGAATGAATCAGCGAATGCTGTCACTTATTTTGTTTAGCTGAAACAGACATAATATGTATATATATTCTTTCTGTCTACAAAGAAAAAGGCCCTGTGTATTAATATAAGGAGCTGGACATGCATATGCACCACGCTGCGAGCCCGACTGACAATCTTAAATTATCAGCCCAATTCTTAGCACACTGAGGATTATTTAGCAAATGTTGTCCAATCGCGGAATCATATCTAATGTTGGACACACAGAGTTTTGCAAGCATCAGCTGGTTGGGTATGGTCTGTACCTTGCCCATTGTGAACAGCAGCTGGGACATGCTGTTTCATACAATCCTCTAATCTTTGGGATACATGGCCTACACACTTAGCATCACACTGGCACTGAAATTCATATACCGCATTACTCACTTATGTGATAAGCAGAACATCCTTTTGGCTCGATGGCAGCATCCTGTTAGTGGTGAATTCCGTTCATGTTGCTGCTGCATAGTAGCAGCGTAAAACAGCTAGATTCGCCTGTTGCTCAGATTTTTGTGATACCTTACCTTTCCAGGGTAATGCGAGGTAGACTGATCACTTTTCATTATCCCACATGATGCCGGATAATGGCTACCCTGATCAGATCATTTTATGCTGTATATCATGCAAAGAACCCCTGGCTGGTCTCCCACATTCTGCCCTCATAAAATTGAGGTCGTTCAAAACTCTCCCACCCGTGTCTTAACTTGCACTTGTTTCCCTGTTGTACACTGGTGTCACTGGGCAGACTTCCCACATGATGGAGAATCCCTAAGCTGCAGCAGAATGCTACTTACTAACCTTCCATGTGGCTCAATTATCCTCTGAATGAGGGGCCATTTACTACCTTTCCAGCCAATGGTCAGGTGAATGGCAACAGGAAGACATTGGGCACTCACATTACTGTCTTCCCTTGCCATTTAACAAAGCTCCATATCCCCAGAATGCTGCTAAAACCCGGCTCAATATTCGGACTCGTCTCCCTCATGGTTCGCACACACTGACTTAAACAGAATTACCAACCCATTACACAAACTGACAATTTCTGTAAAAATTGCTATAATATCTACAGCTATACACAGGGGAGGTAGTGATGCTGTGGTATTGTCACAGGACAAGCAATCTTGAGAGCCAGGCCAATGCTCTGGGGACCCGGGTTTGAATCACACCATGGAAGATGGTGAAATTTGTATTTGGTAAAAATCTGGAATCAAATTAAATGATGACTGTGAAACTATTGTCGATTGTCATAAAAACCCATTTGGTTCACTAATATCCTTTAGGGAAGGAAATCTGCCACCTTTACCAGGTCTGGCCTACATGTGAGTCCAGAGTCACAGCAATGTGGTTGACTCTTAAAATGCCCTCTGAAATGGCATGGTAATCCATTCAGTTGATGGGCAATAAATGTTGGCCCAGCCAGTAAGGCCCACATCCCATGAATGAAGAATTAAAAAATGCACAATCTTTCCAATAAATCAGTTCACTCATTTTTTTTAATGAATTGAACTAATTTCTTTTCAATTATCATTTAGTTGTAGCTGGCCAGATCGACTGCCTGATTAATAAATAATTATTGTTCCATTGACCAGTGGGAATAGGTAAAATAGATTCATTTCTCTTTACCATTTGCTTCCTCTAAGTTCTTTATTTCTAATCACTGTTCCTCTTTATCTCAATGTTTAAAATATCTAACACTACATTCTGCAATGCAACAAGGGAGCTTCAAATCAGTGTCTCCCCAAAAGGTAACAGTGCAGCACTTCCTTACTGGCGTAGGGCAGCACGGTGGCATAGGGTGGCACAGTGGTTAGCACTGCTGCCTCACAGCACCAGGGACCCGGGTTCGATTTCTGGCTTGGGTGACTGTGCGGAATCTGCATGGATTTCCTCTGGATGCTCCGGTTTCCTCCCACAGTCTGAAAGACATGCTGGCTAGGTGCATTGGCCGTGCTAAATTCTCCCTCAGTGTACCCGAACAGGTGCCAGAGTGTGGCAACTAGGGGATTTTCACAGTAACTTCATTGTAGTGTTAATGTAAGCCGACTTGTGACAATAAATAAATAAACTTAACTTACTGGACTGTCTGCCTAGATCTGTAGCAGCAAATGCAGAATGAAGGTATCTATCTTTATGCAATATTATCCTTCAATTTCCCAGGACCAATGTAATCATAAAAGCAAAATGCACATTTTAAAATCACAGATTATTGTCATTTTAAATAAAAGCTACACAATCTTTTTCACACTTTTGGAGGTCAACTATATATATATTATACACATGATTTAATCTCCAAATCAGTAGATTTGTTGATATATGGAAAATAAAACAATTATGAGTTTATATTTGAGTTGCAATCCTGAGCTTTGAACAAGTATAAACGAGCTACATACATCAGTCATGGAGTTAAATTGGATAACAAATGAGAGACTTGGTCATTAAGTTTTAGATCACCTGTGGCTTGGTCCAAGGAGGCTATATTATATCCTGAAATTCAGAATAAAGGCTTCATTGATCCTCATTAATTGACTGCAGCTGTAGATGATTATATTTTACGATCAATTAATCAGTAAAATAAATGCTTCCTCTCTAATTATGCAGAAATTCCTTATTTTTATTTCCTATCTGCCTTTTCCCTTGAAAAAGACTTGCGGCACCTGACTTCGTTTAAAGGGGCCACCTTGTTCTTGAAGCTCTTCTGTGCCAGCTCCACGAGATATCTTCATTCTACATCTGTTGCGACACATTTCTTTTAAAATTCATTTACGGATGTGGGTGTCGCTGGCTGGCCAGCATTTATTGCCCATTCCTAGTTGCCCTTCGGAATGTGGTGGTGAGCTACCTTCTTGAATCACTACAGTCCATGTGGTGTAGGTGCACTCTCAGCGCTGTTGAGGAGGGGATCCAAGATTTTGACCCAGCGATAATGAAGAAATGGCGGCATATTTCCAAGTTAGGATGGTCAGTGACTTGGAGGTGTGTCTCCAGGTGGTGGTGTTCCCAGGTTTTTTCTGCTTTTGTCCTTGATGGTAGTGCTCATGGGTTTGGAAGGTGCTGCCTGACAAACCTTGATGAGTTCCTGCAGTGCATCTTGTAGATGGTATACATGGCTGCCACTGTTTGCCGGTGGTGGATGGAGTGAATATTTGTGGAAGGGGTTGCAATTAAGCAGGCTGCTTTGTCCTGGATGGTGGCAAGCTTCTTGAAAGTTGTTGGAGCTACATTCATCCAGGCAAGTGGAGAGTATTCCATTACACTCCTGACTTGTGCCTTGTAGATGGTGAGTCGGTTTTGGGAAGTCAGGAGATGAGTTCCTCAACCCAGGATTCTTAGCCTTTGACCTGCTCTGGTAGCCACAATATTTATATAGCTGGTCCAGTTCAGTTTCTGGTCAATGGTAACCCTCAGCATGTTTACAGTGGGGGATTCAGTGATGGCAATGAAGGGGCAATGATGAAATCCTCTCTTGTTGGAGATGTTCTTTGTCTGGGGCATATGTTATTTGCCGCTTGTCAGCCCAAGCCTGAATGTTGTCCAGGTCTTGCTGCATTTGGACATGGATTGCTTCAGTATCTGAGGAGTTGTGGATGGTGCTGAACATTGTGCAGTCATCAGCAAACATCTCCACTTCTGACTTTATGATGGATGGAAGGTCATTAATAAAGCAGTTGAAGATTGTTCGGCCTAGGTTGGGCCTATGCTGAGGAACTCCTGCACTGATGTCCTGGAGCTGAAATAATTGATCTCCAACCACCATAACCAGCTTCCTTTGTACCAGATATGACTCTTAATAGCCAAGAGTTTTCCCCAATTCGCATTGACTGCAGTTTTGCTCTGGCTCCTTGATGCCATACTCAGTCAAATGCTGCCTTGATGTCAAGGGCACTCACACTTGCCTCACCTCAGGCACTCAGCTCTTTTATCCGTGTTTTTGTCCATCTAGGCGGACTCTCCAGTACAGTAGTAAGGGAGTGCTGCATTGTTACCTTTCGGATGAGATGTTAAATTGAGGCTCCCATGGCCCTTCCTGGCATTTGTAAAAGATCCCATTGCACTATTTTGAAGAATAGTTTGGGAGTTCCCCTGGAGTCCTGGCCAATATTTATCCCTCAATCAACATCACTAAAAAAAACTCAAAAATGATGTGCGCATTATTGCATTGCTTTGTGTGGGAACTTGTTGTGCACAAATTAGCAACCCCATTTCCTTTGTTATAGGAGTAACTACATGTCAAAGGTACTTTAATGGCCGTAAAGTGCTTTGGGACATCCTGAGATCATGAAAGGCACTATATGAATGCAATGATGATCCAGGACTTACTGTGTGAGGAATATTGAAGTGTCCCGCCTGAATGATTCTGACACCTCATTTTTAGCAGGCCTATCGCCTGCTCAATGGTGGCCTCTGTGGAGGCATGTGTGGCATTATAGTTCTCCTCAGTGGCGCCCTGCGGACAGTGAATTGGCATCATCGGGAATCTTCATTCCCAAGAAACCAACCTGCAATTGTTGAAGTCCTTTAAAAACCTGTGGCACCTGGGAATGGTTCAGACTGTAAGTGCAATGAGAATTCCTTGGGAACCGAACACAAACATGGAGGATTTGTCATGTGTCATCACATATCAGCTGTAGATTCAAATCTTTCCTGTTGAGGAATGTGACTGGCTGATGCAAGGGAGCTCTCAACACCACATAGCACCTTGCGCTTTTGGGAATCTTGCAATTGCCTGCAAAACCCAGCATTACAGCTGCCTGGCTCCAGGGATGCCGGTGGAATTTGACAAAATGTATGAAGTGACAGAAGTCGTGAGTTTGACAAATTGCTGCCAAAGAAGCCTTGGCCAGTTGTTTCAGTGTATCTTGTAGATAGTACGGAATGTGGCTATGGTCCACCACTGAAGAGGAGCAATTAGATGTATGGGCTAGTTGATGAGATGCCCACCAAACAGAATGCTTTATCCTGCAGCCTCCCATTCACTGACTCCGTCTACACTTCCCGCTGCCTCGGAAAAGCAGCCAGCATAATCAAGGGTCTCACCCACCCCAGATATATTATCTTCCACCTTCTTGCGTCGGAAAGAAGATACAAAAGTCTGAGATCATGTACTGACCGACTCAAGAACAGCTTCTTCCCTGCTGCCATCAGACTTTTGAAAGGACCTACCATATATTAAGCTGATCTTTCTCTGCACCCTAGCTATGACTGTAACACTATTTTCTGATACTTATCCTGTATTATTTGGTTTTTGATTCTCTGCTGGCTGGCCGCGGCTCCTTATTCATAACACACATTATAGTTGGCTCTCATGAATCTTGAATATGAAAACTGAATTAAGTTGTGCTACATAACAGCAGTCCTGCTGGTGGTGTGATCCTTCACAATGCGACAAACTGTTATTCAGGCCCCAGTTGCATCCAATGCACACATCAGAACCTGCACAGCATTCCAGCCTCCCATGACCCCCAGCACCTGTAAGTTGAAATGAGATATTTCCCATGCCCTCACAAAGTCGGTATGCATGGCACATTGAGAGCAAGATGAAATCTTACCCGAGCAGGGATACATTTCATGTCACTCGCACACCTGCTCCTAATGGAGAGCAGATCTTGCAGAGAATTCTTCCACGTGGAAGCTGAAACATGGGTAACACAGGGAGAAACAGCATGAGTAGACCACTCGGCCCCTTGGCGTCGCTCCTCTCTGAACCTCTGGTAACTGATCTCTGATTGCCACTCACCCACAATCACTCCATTTCCCTTGCCATATTTACCATCCCAAAAAGTGTGGAAATAACTTTGGAGTCCACTCAACGATAGTACAACTGAGGCACTATAGGATGCAGACGACTGACCACACACGAACCTCCAATTGCATAAAGTCCTACAAATCTGTGTCCTCGATGCCCTTAGTATTACTCTGTAACTGCGATCCATCATTCTAAACAACAAGCCAGGTTAAACACCTTTCCTGCATGGACCCTGCAGAGCCCTGAGAAAGCTCTTGATGCTTCACACCTCTCAGTCATAGAGTTATAGAGTCATAGAGACTTACAGCATGGAAACAGGCCCTTTGGCCGCCCTTTTTTTTCAAACCCCTAAGCTAGACCCAATTGCCCGCATTTGGTCCATATCCCTTTATAACCATGTTAACCGTGTAACTGTCTAAATGTTTTTTAAAAGACAAAATTGTACCTGCCTCTACTACTACCTCTGGCAGCTTGTTCCAGACTCTCACCACCCTCTGTGTGAAAAAATTGTCCTTCTGGACACTTTTGTATCTCTCCCCTCTCACCATAAACCCTCTAGTTTTAGACTCCCCTACCTTTGGGAAAAGATATTGACTATCTAGCTGATCTGTGCCCCTCATTATTTTATAGACTTCTATAAGATCACCCCTCAGCCTTCTACGCTCCAGAGAAAAAAGTCTCAGTCTATCCAGCCTCTCCTTATAACTCAAACCATCAAATCCCGGTAGCTCCTTGTAAATTTCTTCTTCACTCTTTCTAGTTTAATAATATCCTTTCTCTAATAGGGTGGCCAGAACTGTACACAGTCTTCTCAGTGGTCCAGCACACAGACCCGTTCCTGGGAAACAGGACCTCCTGCCTTTCCTGGGCAATATCGAGGAGAATTTGCAGGGAGGTTTTGCTGAACTGTTGGTCCATATTTTGTCTGCTCCGAGCTATTACGATGGATCCTAAATCTGGAGCACCCTGGCTAGTCGTGAGTGTGTGTCCGGGTGCCCTTCAAGTATGGTGCCAAGGCCTAGGACCTCCCCCGCCCCCCGCACCACCCCCTCCCACCCCCCACCCAGGTAAGGGGGGAGACAGCAACTTCCTGCCTGACTCCGTTGCGAGATTTGCGAAGTTCCTCATCGCGCATGGACATGCAAAGAGCTGAACAGTGCATAGTATAAATCTTGTCCGATTTTCCTGGTCTTCGGCTCTGATGAAGGGTCATCCTGATTCGAAACGTTGGCTCTATTCTCTGACTAGAGATGCTGTCAGACCAGCTGAGGTTTTCCAGCATTGTCTGTTTTTGTTGTAGCACAAGATAGCACATGGCTATCCACCCCGCCCCTGAATGGAAGTCACTCTCATTTCTGTTCCCACCGCTCAAGTTAGACGGCAGAACGTAAGTTACCACCTCATGACTCATAAAGTGACAGAGCCTCCCCCAGATCCCCGCTCCCACCAAGCACACACATTTAATTGGGACTGGCCAGTTGCTGCATTTTGTGTGCTGTTGAATGCTGCCAGAAGTGGTAAACACAGTAAGAAGTTTAACAACACCAGGTTAAAGTCCAACAGGTTTATTTGGTAGCAAATGCCACTAGTGGCATTTGCCACCAAATAAACCTGTTGGACTTTAACCTGGTGTTGTTAAACTTCTGACTGTGTTTACCCCAGTCCAACGCCGGCATCTCCACAACAAGAAGTGGTGCCAGGGGAATCTGGAGGAAGCTGTGACCTGAGAAACAGAAAACACAATGAGTGTGAATGCTTTTACTCCATCACCGGGAACAAACACACTGACGTCACAGTGCTTCAGTGCAGTGGAGCAGAGAGCAGTTCCAAATATGCATTGTGGGTGATGTAGTTTTAAAATATTTGCCTCTTCAATAATCTTTTATGTTGGAGGCATGCAATGATTCATATCAGCATCATTCCACAAGCCAGAACCACCCAGTGACTGGAATTGCAGATGGAAGCTGCAGCCGAGAGGGCAACATTTTACAAAATGTATTTCCAGACTTTTAATATATTACAGTCTCATTTAGGAGATCAGATTTATGAGGGCGTGAGTTAGAAACAGGAAGGGTCTCCCTAAATTCTTTCATAACGCCAGTAAGCTCAGGGGGTCACAGGCTTTCAAGCTATTAATCCCACTTGATATGCTGTAATGCAGCACAGGCTGGGGTTGTTTAGCTTTGTGGCTATGAATGCACACATTTGTTCTTTCATTGAGACCCTCAGACAGAGAAAAACAGCATATCAGGAGAGTTTAAAAGGAGCCCTGTGTTTGGGAAGTGGGACGTAAGCCCAGTCAGATTGCCAAGAAGTCTTCTGTTTAAAAAAAAAAGCCCTCGGTTGTTGTGATTAGGAGGGAGAGTTTCTGGAAGTATATACTTCCAGACTGGGAAATCATTGGCAACTGCTGACTTGCTGACTGGAGCGATGGAACCACTACTTAGATGTGGTCTTTGCCACAGTCAGCTTGTATGGGAATGAAAAGAGGAGATCCAGAGTTCATTAGAACATTTCATCATTAAAGGATCATGGTGAAGCTTTGACTATTTGAGACCGCGGTAATTGCATCTTCCCAAATTGTAAATCCACACGCGACTGGATTTAAAACAGGAGTGTGCCTTATCTGTTTTGAATGTCTTTTAGAATGTAACCTTAATGGGGTTCGCATGTCTATCCGTGCTCGAAGATCTGTAATTGATTCAAACACCAACTGCACTGTAAGTCTTCTCCTCCACTGACTCCTAAATTCTGGCAGTCTCAGTCAAGTGCATGGTGGAATTGGCCTGGTCATTCTGAGAATGTTGTTAAAACTCTGGTGTTGTTAAAACCTGGTGTTGTTAAAACTCTTACTCTGAGAGTTCACAGCAATGACTGATACGTGATAAGAAGTATCACGCTGAGGCTGGGGTCAAGTTGTTGGTCTTTTGTATAGTCACCTCAATCAGATGTGAAAATGTGGCCAGGGTGTAATTCTTATTCCCCCCTTGTTGCGTGAAAGTACCAGGCCTTTTCCAGGTGTGGGTGTCCAGCTGATGCTCTTGACTTGGGAAGATGCAAACTATTGTAAGGCAGACAAAAGGGAATGTGGAGAATATCATAAAAATTCCCCCACGGCTTAAATTTAAGTAGGAAAAATGTTATCATACATGCGTTGTCTTTGAATATTCCTCCAACAGTGAAGATTTTAAAAATTTATTCATGGGACATGAGTGTCGCTGGCTGGCCAGCATTATTGCCCACCCCTGGTTGCCCTTGTGAAGGTGGTGGTGATTGATACAACTGGGTAGCTTGCTAGATCATTTCAGAGGGCAGTTGAGAGCCAACCACATTGCTGTGGCTCTGGAGTCACATGTAGGCCAGGCCAGGTAAGGCTGGCAGATTTCCTTCCCTAAAGGACATTAGTGAACCAGATGGGTTTTTACGATAATCAACAATGGTTTCATGATCATCAGTAGATTCTTAATTCCAGATTTTTTTATTGAATTCAAATTCCACCATCTGCCGTGGTGGGATTTGAACCCAGGTTCCCAAAACATTAGCTGAGTTTCTACTAAATGTCTCGTGATAATACCACTAGGTTATCGCCTTCCTGTTTAATTTTATTTGTAAACTCATGGGTATCAATAAAACACTCCGCTTAATCTTAAATCAGATACACATTCCATTGAGGAGACTTTCATAAATTGACATCTTTCTTAAATAGCCTACGTCACCTCTACTCAGAATTCTACCCCGCCCGCCACGGGAATCGGAGCAGGCGAGGGACGGACAGTGGGAAGGTCCGTTGACCTCGGGCGGGATTTTCCGATCTTGGGTCGAGCTAGGCCATAAAATCCCACTCCTCGACTCTGCTGTGTGCTGTGATTAAATGCAATCTGATAAAAAGTTGTTTTATTAAACTTAAATCATACCGCACAAATACTACCGGTCATTGACTAGCTCCAACAGAAGAAAGACTAACTGCCCACCCTTGGCACTCAATGACATTATGATTGATTAATTCCCAAAATCAATATTCTGGGAGCCACCATTGACCAGAAATTCAACTTGACCAGTCACATAAATGACATGACCACGAGAATGGTTTGAAAGTTGTGTATTCTGTGGTGAATGGTTCGGCCCCTGAATCACCAAAGCTTCTTTGCTCACTACAAGGTGCAGGTCAGGATTGTGATGGAATATTCTCCACACTGGGAGCAGAATTTTCCCGTCCCACCCACCATGGGAATCACAGCGGGCAGGACAGGACCATGCAAAGGTCCGTTGACCTTGGGTGGGATTTTTCGTTCTTGAGGCGCAGCCAGAAAATCCTGCCCTGGATGTGCGCAACTGCAACACCAATCATGAGTCTGCTAGTTTGTCACTTCACCCAATAGCAGAGACATCCACATTGCTGCATGGTGGCAACAGTGCATATTACCTACAGGAAGCCAACCGTTCAATGATGGCAGGTTCACTGTGGCAGGTGGGGGGCAATGGAGGCTGGAGGCTCCATGCCCCATTGATTGGATTGAAGGCAGGAAAGGCCATTTCCACAGCTGGTATGATTCTTCCGAAGACTTTCCCCTCATTTCGAGAGACCTAAGAGTTTTGGCACTCATAGGGTGGGATTTTATGGCTTCGTTCATCCCAAAACCGTAAAATCCTGTGCAAGGTCAAAGGACCTTCCCATTGTCCACCCTCACCCGTTCCGATTTCCATGCGGGGCAATAAAATTCCAGCCATAATCTTTCATTTGTATCTATGCCTCCAAGTGTGTCTCCATGGTGAGGCACTCTCGTGGCCCCCCTACCCGCTTCCACAATGCCTAACTCTCCCAGCGCTAGAGTTGCCTACCCTCTGATTGGACCGCCAATGTCAGGAGCCTGCTAAGATGGTGAATACTGAGGCATCCAATCAGGAAGTTGCCTCCTGGAAGATTGCAATGCCAATCTCGCTGCCAGCACGTGCGGGCTTGGAATCCCCCTTTGGCACTGACATCAGGGTCACAACACCCAAGGGAAAGTCCAGACTATTGACTCTTTACAGATGTGGACTGACCTGCCAAGTATTTCCACCATTTTCTGTTATTATTTCAGATTTTCAGCATTTGCAACATTTTGCTTTAATTTGAGTCTTTTAATGGCACGGACTTAGGTTTTGTAAAAACATCACATCAAAAGCCTCTTTCTTTATTAACACAAATAGACATAAACCGGTCCTGTTACAGTCAAAGCCATTTTTCAGAGATGTTAGGATTACCGTTCTTGGAATTGAAAGTGAAAAAAAAGCCATTTTAACATCTGCAATTATAAGAAAAGAAGCAGCTGTAATGTATACAATTGGGAAAAGAAATGAACTTGACCACATAGCTCAACAAAGTAAAACACATGAAAGCTTTCATCTTGTCTTCCTTGCTCACAAAGGGTGGATAGCTAGTTAAGACCACACCCAACGGCGCTAAGAGCGCCTCTGGGGCACAGGGATGAAGAACATCTGTGAAGGATGCAAGATGTACAACCCCATTCTACCCTCATCCAGGAAAGGATCATGGAGGAAGAGATTAGGTACTGAGAAGTTTCTTTGAAGTGCACTGTCACTATTCCCAAGTGGCTGTCAATACGTCGAGACCCTAAAAGAAGACCGAGAGGGAGGTCAGCTCTCAACAACATAAAGAGTTTGCATTTATATAGCACTTTTAATGTAGGAAAATACCCCCAGGCTCTTCACAGAGTTATAATCAAACAAAAATTGACATTGAGCCAAAGAAGGTGATATTAGGATATTAAAGAGCATCTGAAATCTTGGCCACAACAGGAAGAAAAACAATGCTTTCACAGCCACTGGACATCTCAAAGCACTTTACAGCTAATGAAGTACATGTTGAAGTTTGGCTGCTGTTGTAATATAGGAAATTCTGCAGCCATTTTACACACCACAGCAAACTCCCACAAAGAGCAAAGAGATCATGATCAGATTGTGTGTGTTTTATGATATAAAAACAGAAGGTGCTGGAAAACACAGCAGGCCTGGCAGAATCTTTGGAGAGAGAAACAGGTGTGGAAAATCTTTGTCCTCGTTTGCAGCTGGAATTATTCGGTGCCGCTGAAAGTGAATGGAGTTTTGGCTGGAACGCCAAATTTGCCCTTCCCATTTGCAGCGAGACGGCCATGGATGAGATTAGAGAATCCTGCCCAGAGTTAGCGTTTTGAGGCTGAAAGAGCCCAGAAGAAGAGTCATAGAGACTCAAAACGTTAACTCTCTTTCTCTCTTCACAGATGTTGCCAGACCTGCTGAGTTTATTGAGCATTTTCTGCTTTTATTTCAGATTTCCAGCATCTGCAGTATTTTGCTTTCCTTTTACTGTCTTGGATAATGTTGATTGAGTGTTAAATATTGGCCAGGACACCAGGGATAACTTAACTGCTTTTCTCTAAAATAACGCTCTGGGTTCTTTAAACATGCATCCGAGCATAGTGGGGGAGGATCGGTTTATCATCTCATCTGAAAGACAACAGCTCCACAACACTCCTTCAGTACTGCACTAGAGCGACAGACTGGAGTTTTGCACTCAAGCCCTAGAGTGGTATTTGAATGGGTAAGGCCTTGTTACTGAGAGGTCAGAGTTCTACCCAACTTCAGGATTTTAAGGACTCTCTTAAAGGTAGAAGGAGAAGTGGACAAGCTGAGAGTTGTAGGGGTGGAACTCTGAAGCCGAGGCCCTAGATTGGTGAAAACACTATGCATTTAAGTAGGAAAAGGAGTGGAGGATATGTACAAGATCAAAACTTAAGGAAGACAGCATTCTTGAAAAGGTCTAGGAGTTAGAGATTGCAGTACATTGCATTATCTGAAGCATTTTTGTTATATTGCCCTCTCTGCTGGGGAGGTGTCAATAAAGTTGGTTCAATAATAGTTGCCTGCTGTTGAGCATGTTATCCTCAACGCAATACACAACAGAAAGATGGATGAAGCCGGGATGGTGTTTTCTTTTATATTTCATTTGCGAAATTAATTAAAGAGAAATTAAGAACTGAAGAACATTGCGACATATTTTTGGAATTCCTGAAGTTGATTTTGAGGAAGATTGAGCAATTTGAAAGATTGCTCCATGTGCATGTCATGTTCACGCAGTGAGTCAGTAGCATAGCATGCAGTTGGAAAAAAAATGACACTCAAGACATATTTTTGGACTAAGGGAATTAAACCCTAAGAATGAGGACTGCTCTATGAATGAGGTTATAAATTGGGCTGAAAGTGAATAAAATAGGAGTTGATGATAAAGTAAGTGCTCTCCTCACCATGATGAGGCCTGATGCTTTCGAGGTGGTGTCTAACCAAGGATGCCCAAGAGACCCCAGTACAATGGACCATTCTGCAATTTAGTGAGATTCTGAAGTCATACTCGAGGCAAGAGGCAATGAGAGATGTATTTTGTGAAAGGAAGCAGTTGCCAAGTGAGATAGTTGCAAATTACATTCTTGAATTAAAGAAGGTAAAGAAAGGACGGCATGGTGGCACAGTGGTCAGCACTGCTGCCTCACAGTGCCAGGGACACGGGTTCAATCCCAGCCTTGGGTCACTGCCTGTGTGGAGTCTGCACATTCTCCCGGTGTTTGCGTGGGTTTCCTCCGGGTGCTCCGGTTTCCTCCCACAGTCCAAAGATGTGCAGGTTAGATTGATTGGCCATGTTAAATTGACTCTTAGTGTCAGGGGAATTAGCAAGGTAAATACGTGGGATTACATGGCGAGGGCCTGGGTGGGATTGTTGTCGGTGCAGGCTTGATGGGCCAAATGGCCTCTTTCTGCACTGTAGGGATTGTATGAAGGTCTTTCGTCATTTTGGGTATGGCGCAAACTTAGAAATCGGCCTTAGAGACACATTTGTCGGAGGTCTAAAGGACAACAAAGTCCAGGCTATGCTTTTGAGCAAAGCCAATAAAGTTTTAAAGTTTATTTACGAGTGTCACAAGTAGGCTTACATTAACACTGCAAAGAAGTTACTTTGAAAATCCTCTGAAACTGATGTGGAAAGAGGTGAGGCTACAGTGGTAGAAAAGACGGAAAGAAAAGATTGATCTTTTACTGAGCTAACAGGGGTGGTGCATCAGCTTTCAGCATGATCCAGGTGACAACAGCCAAGTTCACCGTCTTGGAGTCAGATATTTAGATTCTACCCTTACCACCATTTCAATGCCCCAGTTTCCAGTCAAAGTGAAATGCCTGCGGAAAAGTTAGTCGAATCCAGAGGAATCAGTAATGTTTGAACTTGTGGTAAAGCTCCAGGTCACCAGATCAGATCAAGGTCCTAGTAGATCTACAGCTAGTTCCTGTCTATAAATCCTCGACTGTGCATATGATACATATAACATATAGATACAGAAGTTGAGTTATCAAATTGAAAGATTGAAGATTGTACTCAGAGAGCAAGAGTAACTGCAGATGAAAGATGAGAGTAATAGTGCTGAAAACACAATTCCAGCACCTAAAGTAGAAATGAAAGACGGAGATTCGTAACTTAGTTTCATTATTGATAGAGCTGTGACTGTGTCTGTTAGCTCAGTAGGGGAGTACAAGAAAACTACAAATCGCATTCCCTTTTGCAAATCTGTTGCAAATCTGACTCACTATTCTAAAAGCAGTATAACATTGTTAGTTTAGGTTAGTGTGGAATATGATGATGCATCCTATTACTTGCCATTGGCAGTGGTCGGATGGAAGAGTCCTCCTGAAGGAAAGGAATTGGCTTAAGAAATACAGTTAAACTGGGCCAAACTATTTACAGTGGGGAATCAGCCATTGAGGAAGTTCTAAGAGAACAAAGTTGTAAGAACAAAGAACAAAACAAAGAACAAAGAAAATTACAGCCCAGAATAGGCCCTTTGGATCTCCAAGCCTGCACCGACCATGTTGCCCGACTGAACTAAAACCCCCTACTCTTCCGGGGACCATATCCCTCTATCCACATGTATTTGTCAAGATGCACCTTAAAAGTCACTATCGTCTCTGCTTCCACTACCTCCCCCGGCAGCGAGTTCCAGGTACCCACCACCCACTGTGTAAAAAACTTGCCTTGTACATCTCCTTTAAACCTTGCACCTTAAATCTATGCTCCCTTGTAATTGACTCTTCCCCCCTGGGAAAAATCTTCTGATTATCCACTCTGTCCATGCCCCTCATAATCTTCAAGAGTTCTATCAGGTCGCCCCTCAACCTCCGTCGTTCTAGTGAGAACAAACCAAGTTTCTCCAACCTCTCCTCATAGCTAATGCCCTCCATACCAAGCAACATCCTGGTAAATCTTTTCTGTACCCTCTCCAAAGCCTCCATCCACATCCTTCTGGTAGTGCGGCGACCAGAATTGAACACTATATTCCAAGTGCGGCCTAACTAAGGTTCTATAAATCTGCAACATGACTTGCCAATTTTTAAACTCAATGGCCCGGCCGATGAAGGCAAGCATGCCTCTTCTCCACCTGCGTTGCCACTTTCAGTGACCTGTGTACCTGTATACCCAGATCCCTCTGCCTATCAATACTCTTAAGGGTTCTGCCATTTACTGTATATTTCCTCTCTGTATTAGACCTTCCAAAATGCATTTCCTCACATTTGTCTGGATTAAACTCCATCTGCCATCTCTCTGTCCAAGTCTCCAACCTATCTTTATCTTGCTGTATCCTCTGATGGTCCTCATCGCTATCCACAAATCCACCAACCTGTGTGTCATCTGCAAACTTACTAATCAAACCAGTTATATTTTCCTCCAAATCATTTATATATATTACAAATAGCAAAGGTCCCAGTATTGATCCCTGAAGAACGCCACTTGTCACAGCCCTCCATTCAGAAACGCACCCTTCCACTGCTACTCTCTGTCTTCTATGACTGAGCCAGCTTTGTATCCACCTTGCCAGCTCACCTCTGATCTCATGCGACTTCACCTTTTGCACCAGTCTGCCATGAGGGACCTTGTCAAAGGCCTTACTGAAATCCATGTAGATAACACCCACTGCCCTACCCTCATCAATCATCTTCGTCACTTCCTCGAAAAACGCAATCAGGTTAGTGAGACATGACCTCCCCTTCACAAAATCCATGTTGTCTCTCGCTAATACGTCCACTTATTTCCAAGTGAGAATAAATTCTGTCTCGAAGAATCCTCTCCAATAATTTCCCTACCACTAATGTAAGGCTCACCGGTCTGTAATTACCTGGATTATTCTTGCTATCCTTAAATCTACCCTTAAATCTACCCTTGTCTTTGAGCAAGACCGATCAAATGATAAAATTAACCAACAATATGATATTAACTATCATAAGTTAGCAGATCTTGCAAATGTGGACATTCTTTTGAGATTTCCCATGAAGATTGATTAATTTCTAGCCACTGAGTTACATGTGAGTTACTTTGCATACACAACTGTCGTGCCAGCGAAATTAGTGAAGAAACTAGCAAGGTTGTTATGCTCAGTAAAGTGCATAATTACGTCACGAATGGCTCGATTAAAGTATGTAATGACAATAAATTGCCGGAGTATTTCACATGTAAAATTGAACTGAATGTAGATCAAGACTCTCTCCTATGAGATGTAAGAGGCAATACTGCACCACGGTTTAGAGAGAGATTATTAGAGGAACTTCATCAAGAGCATAGAGGGTTAGTCCATATGAAAGCAGGAACAAAAAGCTATTTTTGGAATCAAAAGATATGTAGAGATATTGAAGAGTTGGTGAAAAGTTGCAAAATGTGTCTCAGAATGAGAAATGATCCAGCCAAGGATGCCTCTCTTTCCATGGCCAAACACAAGAAAATGGTGGAAATTATTTTTTGTTAAATGATGATATTTTTGTTAAACATATACTGGTGTTAAGAAAATATAAATATTTGTTTTGCATGTAAATCACTTCGGCAGTATCGGGCATATATGATTTAGTTGTGATTACAATCAACCCAGCCTGTTAAATTTTCAGATATTGTTGATGTCGGTAGAATTTGGGGAACATCTGCACATGCACCATTTTACTTTTAATGTGTCAGTTGTTTACGTAAAGTCAGGAGGGAGTGTGCAACACCTCAGCATTCTTGTTATCCTGCACTTTCTGTTGAGGGGGTTAAATAAGGTTAGTTCAATAATGGTTGCCTGCAGTTGAGCATGTGCAAGTCTTACTTCATGAAATACACAATGAGGATAGGGAGGGACATGACCATGAAGAGATTTGAACAGATGGATATGAATTTTAAATGAGAGACATTTAGACATTGAGCTAATGTGACTCAATTGGTAGTGTGGTGATGGGTCAATGGGGCTTGGTGCAGGGTTGGAGCCAAGAAATCGAGGTTTGGATGTAGTGGGTAGGACGTTGGATAGGAGAGAATTGGAATTGTTGAATCTAGAGGTGACAAACACATGTAGGAGAATTTTGGCAGGAAATGGGCTGAGGCAGAGCTGAACAATATTATGGAAGTGGATGTCAGTAGTCCTTGTGAGTATTACAGATTGGAAGAACATAGTCACGATGCTACAATCATCATGAGTATGGGGCAGATTTGATGGCCAGCTCGTGTTTTCTTGCCCACCATTTTGTATGAATTAATGCCTTTTGCTATCTTCCTGCCGTATCTTTCCTGGAATAGGAACAGTGGTTAGCATTGCTGCTTCACAGCTCCAGGGTCCCAGGTTCGATTCCCGGCTCGGGTCACTGTCTGTGTGGAGTTTGCACATTCTCCTCGTGTCTGCGTGGGTTTCCTCCGGGTGCTCCGGTTTCCTCCCACAGTCCAAAGATGTGCGGGTTAGGTTGATTGGCCAGGTTAAAAATTGCCCCTTAGAGTCCTGGGATGCGTAGGTTAGAGGGATTAGCGGGTAAAAATGTGGGGGTAGGGCCTGGGTGGGATTGTGGTCGGTGCAGACTCGATGGGCCGAATGGCCTCCTTCTGCACTGTAGGGTTTCTATGATTTCTATGAATAAGGACTGAACGTGATTGTAAATTAATTCAGAAGCATTCAGAATATTCCAGTATTGGCTTAACTACACAAAAATATGGATTTTAAAGAAAAATAATATGCTAGAGTAATAGTTAAAGGCCCTAACAACTTGTAAAGCAGTGATGTGGCTTGTAAACAGTGGGAAGTAATGAAGGTAGGAGTCTGTGATCTATATCTGGCAGTACAATCTGCATATTTAAGCTCTGGGCATAATTTAACAAATAATGTATATAGGTGGCCACCCTTTTTTTTCCTTTGTTATAAATGACCCTCCCGATTTGATATAGGAGATTTGATTAGCAGGTTAATAGGATAAACACTGAATTAAGTCTATATGGTTGATTAATTATCTGTCTCAACAGTAAATGCTAAAATACATTCATACGCAAGCGCTTATAGGTGCTCATAAATATACAAACTGCAGAAGCACACAAGTAGAAACATGCAAATATCTGCAGAAGCATCCCAGCTGTGCTATCTAGTTAACACCCAAACATGTAAATACATGAACAAGCATGAGAACACAGAAACATACAAATACAAGCATGAATAAGCACGTGTGTAATTAAGGACATACAAACAGAAACCTGTACACAGACATGTGCACATATAACTATTTTCAGGATTGACTGAGCAGAATTGGAGAAGACAGGGTATATATTTTTGTCTGTTTAATGTACTTTCATAAGTAGATGTGAATGCTTACATATGATTCTCATTTTTCCTTCAAGGCACTTGGCTTTTTAACCAAGGTGGTACCCACCACACATGCAACTTGAAACTGTGTTTTGCTTCCCTTAATTATAACATACTGTTTTGCTTTAGTTCAATGAAAATGTGGCCCTTTATGAAACTGGATTCGAAGGCTGCATTATGGAAATGATCCAATGGATTATTCCCTTTGAATCCGATAATTGGAAAAATTGCATGATTTTTCCCCAGATTTGAGGCAACTCCCAACATAATGAAATCTAAATGTATGTAATGTCACTTAACTTTCAAATCAAAACACACATATTATGTTGCCCCTTTCTTCCTTGCCACCTACATGGCCTGTCTGTTTTTCTATTAGTGATTCTGGTGTTTACATTAACAAGATCTATTCAACACTGCTTCAATTAGCTTCTTTTGCAAAAAGAGGCTTTGCAGAAGAAGATGTTTGAAATCTAACGTGAATGTATTTTACCAATGCAGGATTAATTGAATTAAAATAGCTAACTGTTTTCCTTCTCTTGAACATATGCAACCAAAAATACATCAAACTGTTTTTAATATTAATATTTGAAATACTAATATATGAAATCTTAGCACAACTGTATGATATTCTTCTATCCCTGTTTTAATGGGGGCATTAATCTGTTATTTTAACTTGACTAAACTTTCTGCTAAAATATCAGACAGATGAATATCATATGACTGCAATGTGCTTTTCTCTACTAATATTGTGAACAGTAAGTTCTAGAGAGTAAGGGGGTCACATTTTCCACATGGCATCATTGTCCAATGTTGGCATTTTGAGTAAAATGCACTTTATTGTAATTGTGTGAAACTGGTACATTCACAATGGTGTGCACTTGTGCCAAAGGAGTAGAGCCCAGATTTTCTAATTTAAAGGATGTTGTACACTTTGCTGTGGCTGAGTTAGTACAATCATATCTCTGAGTCACGAACCTCTAGATAAGAGGTGGAATGGTGGCACAGTGGTTAGCACTGCTGCCTCATAGCGCCAGGGACTTGGGTTCAATTCCGGCCTTGGGTCACTGTTTGTGTGAAGTTTGAACGTTCTCCCATGACTGCATGAGTTTCCTCCGGGTGCTCCGGTTTCCTCCCACACTCCAAAGATGTGCGGGTTAGGTTGATTGGCCATGCTTAATTGCCCCTTAGTGTTAGGGGGATTAGAAGGGTGAATGCATGGGGTTATGGGGACAGGGCCTGCGTGGGATTGTTGTCGGTGCACTCGATGGACCAAATGGCCTCCTTCTGTACTGTATGTATGTATGGATCCTAAAAGGAGAAAAATGTGCCCTAATCCTGATGGCCACCTTTGTGTGTGGCTGCATCAAGCTGTGTGTAGACCCTTGGTACACAAACACCAAAGGCGGTATTTTCCGACCGCGCTCGCCCCAAGGCCAGATAATCCCACCTGAGGTTAATGGGCCTTTGCATGGTCCATGTCTCGCCCGCTATGATTCCTGTGGCGGGGGGATGGTAAAATTCTGCCCCAAGATGTGGAAGTGTTGGAAAGGGTGCAGAGGAGATTTACCAGGATGTTGCCTAGTATGGTGGGAAAATCGTATGAGGAAAGGCTGAGGGGCTTGAGGTTGTTTTCGTTAGATAGAAGAAGGTTAAGAGGTGACTTAATAGAGGCATTCAAGGTGATCAGAGGATTAGATAGGGTGGATAGTGAGAGCCTTTTTCCTCGGATGGTATTGGCTAGCACGAGGGGACATAGCTTTAAATTGAGGGGTGAGAGATGTAGGACAGATGTTAGAGGTAGGTTCTTTACTCAGAGAGTAGTAAGGGCGTGGAATGCCCTGCCTGCAGCAGTGGTGGACTCGTCAACGTTGAGAGCGTTCAAGTGGTTATTGGATAAACATATGGATGATATTGGAATAGTGTAGATTAGAGGGGCTTTAGATTGGTACCACTGGTCGGCGCAACATCGAGGGCCGAAGGGCCTGTACTGCGCTGTAATGTTCTATGTTCTATGTTCTAAGTGTCATTACATGCAGAGGTTTTACCCGTTCCCCATGTTGATAAGGATGGCTCTGGCCACGCTGCCACGTGGACCATGCCATATCACCTGTCCCTCATGGAAAATGTATACAGAGAAACATCTCTAAGCACAAATTTATCAGACTGTGGTCTGCACATAATATCCCTCGAGGTCCTGCAGGAAAAGGAGATGTGGATTCTATCGGATGGTTCCCTGAGCAGACTGTCAAAGTTATTTGGCAGAATGCCTCATCACCAGAATTTTCAAACAAGCCCCAAGATGTAACTTGGCTGGTGATGAGAAAGGCTCTCCCTATTAGATCCTTCCTACATGCCTAAAGTCTTACCCCGCTCGCACATTGCCCTTGAGGTGACCGTAGTGGGAAATTGTAATGATGCACTTTCACAGACATCATTAGAAACACAAAAGTTTTTTATTAATAAGCAAATAATGTGTTCAGTTCTTTTGTGGGATAGGTATGGTCGGTCCACAAAAAAACCAAATCCAATCGGGCCAATTATCTTCCCATCAGCCCACTCCACATCCCCATCACTCATTAACAAGCTGCACTAACAAGTCACCGGAAAGTGAGATCAGTCCCTGGTATAAATTGGACAACCGATTTCCCACTGATTTTCTACTGGGTGGGATAGATTAATATTACCGACACTGTGTCGCCTCAGCGAGAGAAGAACTTTGTTCTGTCTGTCTGCATTGCATTTCAGACTAATGGCATGACATTTTCCATCCTTGTTAGCAAGGAGCAATATAGCAACCACTGCCAGAAACTCAATGCCTTTCTCAGAGTATCAATGCCCAGATGCCTATTGCCAACAGTTGGGAAAGCAGTTATCTGAAACATGCAGTAAATCCATCAGGATTCATTCAGGAGCAAGTTGTAGCCACAGCGAAAGGATAATGTTCTATTCCAATATGTCATCCTTACAATGTAATCTGAGAGCTGATTCACATTAAGGGGCACTAGACGGGATGAAAATATTCTGCATTTGCGTCAATTGGAATGATTTCAAATCCACTTCAAATAGAATCCAATGTGAATTAATATCAAAGCTTTGCAAGTGTTCCATCACCATTCTAAGAAAACATAATTCATACAAAACATAATTTCAGGGAAGTTGGAAGGTGCAATGGGTTAGAGCCTTGTCACTTCACTTCTATAGTCCAGTGTTCCATGTGTCGATGGTGGAAGGAGTGAATGTTTAAGACGGTGTACCAATCCAGTGGTCTGCTTCAGTCCTGTGTGGTGTTGAGTGTTATTGAAACCGCACTCATCCAGGCAAGTGGAGAGTATTCCATCTCAGTCCTGACTTGTGTCATGTAGATGGGTTTTGGGGAGACAAGAAGTGAGTTATTCACTACAGGATTCCCAGACTCTGACTTTTCCTTGTAGCTGCAGTATTTATATGATTGGTTCTGTTTAGTTTCTGGGTATGGTAACCCCGAGATGTTGTTGGGAGATTCAGCGATGGTGATGTCATTGAATGTCACGAAGAGATGTTTAGATCTTCTCTTGTTGGAGACAATCATTGCCTGGCACTTGTGTGGCATGGTTGCTACTTGCCACTTATCAGCCCAAGTCTGAATGCTATCCAGGTCTTGCTTCATGTGGTTCAGTATACTGCTTCAGTATCTGAGGAATTGCAGAAGGTACAGCATATTTTGTGATTATCAATGAACATCCCCACTTTTGACATTTTGAGGGAGGCAAGGTCATTGATGAAGAACCTAAGTTGCTAGGGCACTACCCTGAGGAACTCCTGCAGTGATGTTCTGGAGCTGAGATGATTGGCCTCCAACAACCATGGCCATCTTCCTTTGCGACTCCAACCATTGTGACTCCAACCTCTTCAACTAGTGGAGAGATTTCCCCTTTCAGTTTTGCCAGGATTCCTTGATGTTACATTCAGTCAAATGCTACCTTGATGTCAAGATCAGTCACTTTCACATCATCTCTTGAGCTTTCTCTTTTGTCCATGTTTGAACCAAGGTTATAATGAATTCAGGAGTTGAGTGATCCTGATGGAGCCCAAACTGGGCATCAGTAAGCAGGTTATTGCTGAGTAAGTACCACTGGATAGCACTGTCGATGACACCTTCCATCAATTTGCTGATAATCGACAGAAGACTGATGGGGCAGTAATTAACTGGATTAGATTTTTCCTGCTTTTTGTGGACAGGATTGTTGGGTAGATGTCAGTGCTGCAACTGCACGGGAACATCTTAGCTCCGTACGTGGATTGTTCTGGAGCACAAGTCTCCACTATTACTGTTTTTCTCTAAGTTTATTTATTAGAGTCACAAGTAGGTTTACATTAACACTGCAATGAAGTTACTGTGAAAATCCCCTAGTTGCCACATTCTGGCTCCTGTTCGGGTACACTGAGGGAGAATTTAGCATGGCCAACGCACCTAACCAGCATGTCTTTCAGACGGTGGGATGTTATCAGGGCCTGTATACTTTTCTGTATCCAATACTTTCATGCTGTTTCTTGATATCAAATAGAGTGAATCAAACTGGCTGAAGAATAGAGACCTGAGGAAGGCTGAGTTGAATCATCCACTCAGCATACTTGGCTGAAGATTGTTAAGACATAAGACCATAAGACATAGGAACAGAATTAGGCCACTCAGCCCATCGAGTCTGCTTCGCCATTCAATCATGGCTGATATTTTTCTCATCCCCAATCTCCTGCCTTTTCCCCATAACCCCTGACCCCCTTATTAATCAAAAATCTAAATGCTGTTGCAAATGCTTCACCCTTATCTTTTGCACAGATGCGCTGGGCTGCCCCATCATTGAGGATGGGGATATTTGTGGGGCCTCCTCCTCTGGTTAGTTGTTTAATTGTCCACACCACTCACGACTGGATGTGGCATGTAAGTAGTTCTCTGTTGTAACTTCACCAGGGTGAGACCTCATTTTTAGGTATGCCTTGTGCTGCTCCTGGCATGCTCTCCTGCACTCCTCATTATACTAGGATTGATCGTCTGCCTTGATGGTAATGGCAGAGTGGGAAGACAGTTCTGTTGCTGCTAATGGCCCAGAGCGCCTCATGGATATCCAGTTTTGAACTGCTGATCAGGTCTGAATCTATCACACATGTTGCCCATGTGTGTCTGGGTCCCTCACCACAGTTATCTCCAATGTGGTCAGTGGTTAACATTTGTCTCCCAGTGGCCATCCTTTAGAGTCATAGAAGCCTACAGTGCAAAAGGAGGCCATTCAGCCCATTGAGTCTATGCTGACAACAATGCCACAGTAAGAAGTCTCACAACACCAGGTTAAAGTCCAACAGGTTTATTTGGCAGCAAAGATGGTATTTGCTACCAAATAAACCTGTTGGACTTTAACCTGGTGTTGTGAGACTTCTTACTGTGTTTACCCCAGTCCAACGCCGGCATCTCCACATCATGACAACAATGCCATCCAGGGCTTGTCTCCACAACCCATGCATTTAGAGTCATAGAGGTTTACAGCATGGCAACAGGCCCTTCAGCCCAACTTGTCCATGTCGCCCTCTTTTTTTAAAAACCCCTAAGCTAATCCCAATTGCCCGCATTTGGCCCATATCCCTCTATACCCATCGTACTCATGTAACTATCTAAATGCTTTTTAAAAAACAAAATTGTACCCGCCTCTACTACTACCTCTGGCAGCTTGTTCCAGACACTCACCACCCTCTGTGTGAAAAATTGCCCCTCTGGATACTTTTGTATCTCTCCCCTCTCACTTTAAACCCATGCCCTCTAGTTTTAGACTCCCCTACATTTGGGAACAGATATTGACTATCTAGCTGATCTGTGCCCCTCATTATTTTATTGACCTCTATAAGATCACCCCTCAGCTTCTATGCTCCAGAGAAAAAAGTCCCAGTCTATCCAGCCTCTCCTTATAACTCAAGCCATCAAGTCCCTGTAGCATTCTAGTAAATCTTTTCTGCATTCTTTCTAGTTTAATAATATCCTTTGTATAATAGGGTGACCAGAACTGTACACAGTATTCCAAGTGTGGCCTTACCAATGTCTTGTACAACTTCAACAAGACATCCCAACTCCTGTATTCAATGTTCTGACCGATGAAACCAAGCATGCTGAATGCCTTCTTCACTACTCTGTCCACCTGTGACTCCACTTTCAAGGAGCTATGAACATGTATCCCGAGATCTCTTTGTTCTATAACTCTCCTCAACGCCCTACCATTAACTGAGTAAGTCCTGCCCTGGTTCAATCTACCAAAATGCATCACCTCGCATTTATCTAAATTAAACTCCATCTGCCATTCGTCAGCCCACTGGCCCAATTGATCAAGATCCCATTGCAATCAGAGATAACTTTCTTCACAGTCCACAATGCCACCAATCTTGGTGTCATCTGCAAACTTACTAACCATGCCTCCTATATTCTCATCCAAATCATTAATATAAATGGCAAATAACAGTGAACCCAGCACTGATCCCTGAAGCACACCGCTGGTCACAGGCCTCCAGTTTGAAAAACAACCCTCTACAACCACCCTCCGGCTTCTGTCAAGAAGCCAATTTTGTATCCATTTAGATACCTAACCTTGGATCCCGTGAGATTTAACCTGATGCAACAACCTACCATGCGGTACTTTGTAAAAGGCCTTGCTAAGATCCATTAACTACCCTGCCCTCATCTATCTTCTTGGTTACACCTTCAAAAAACTTAATCAAATTTGTGAGACATGATTTTCCACTCACAAAGCCATGCTGACTGTCCCTAATCAGTCTTTGCATCAGGGGGACTACTCCCACTAGTCCCCTTGACACTAAGGGGCAATTTAGCATGGCCAATCCACCTAATCTGCACATCTTTGGAACGTGGGAGGAAACCGGAGCACCCCGAGAAAACCCACACAGACACGGGGAGAACGTGCAAACTCCACACAGACAGTGACCCAAGCCAGGAATCGAACCCAGGTCCCTGGCGTTGTGAGGCAGCAGTGCTAACCACTGTGCCACCATTCCACCCTTTAGTTTGTTGAGGTAGCTCAAGTACAGTTGACACAATGGCCTGCCACACAATGACTGCTGCCAGGACATTAGACATTAACCTGCATCACTCACTATGATTGTGCACCAGCTAGACCTTGAGTGAATGGAATCCCTTTTGGCTGCGATCCATTTAGTACTGGCAATTTTCAATTTATCGGGCTAATGGGTGATTTGATTGAAGTTTTCAAGGTATTAAAGGGAACAGACGGGGTAAATAGAGAGAAACTATTTCTCCTGATTGGGGAGTTTAGGGCCTGGGGGCATAGTCTGCAAATTAGAGCCAGACCTCTCAGACGTGAAAATAAGAAACATTCCAATGCAAAGGATATCGGAAGTTCGGAAATCTCTTTCATAAATAGCAGTTAATTTTAAGTCTGTGATTGATAGATTATTGCTAGATTTAAGGTAAATGGGGCAAAGGCAGGTATATGAAATCAAGTTGCAGGTTGGCCATGATCTAATTGAATGACAGGACAGGGCTGAGGGCTAAATGATCCAACCCTGTTTCGATGTTCATATGTTTCTCTGTCTCAGATCTGACATGCAGTTCTCACAAACAGTTGTGTGTGCAGTCAATGACACCCTACACCATAGGCAAGCTGACAATCATTGTGAAGCCAAGTAATCACTTGGCCTGCTGCTCTCCAGCAAGAGAGAATGAAATGTAGTCAGCTTTCATTGTCAGCAGTGGATGGCAAGATGTTGCAAATGTCTCCAGCTCCAGTCTGGAAGGAATCAGGTGCATAAAAGTTCATAGCCAAGGCAATCTTCGCAGTCACTGGCAATGTGTTCCTCAACCTGCTCTGAAGGGTGCAGCAGCTGGTAGATTTCAGTGAGGATATGCTTACAGAAGCTCAGATCTCTCTCAGTTTCTCGCAAGAGGTTCGGGGTGGAGAATTGCTCCCTGAACAAATTGGGCGATAGGGCATTCTGCCTTCGCCTTCCCCTCCTCCTTTGTCCTTCAGCATCCTGGTCCCGTTCTGCACGCCATTTGCTCATTCTTACAGCCATTGGAATTCCCAGGGTTATAAATGCATACTATTGCACCCACGTCTGTGGGCAACTGATTAATGCAGAAGCTTTGAAACCAGGACCAAGTGCTTCAGCACTTCACATCCTGTAGACTTTCGCAAATTTAAAGATCGCAAGAGTTCTAAAGACTTGTTAACAGCCAAACTAAATCACCTAGCAACTAATGTGAAAGCAGTTGTGATCATTATAAATAACATTGATGATTGGGGATGGGGATATCCATCTCGATGCTGATTGCATGTATATGATTAAAGGATAGCATTATCTGGAGCACTGAGCTCCAGAATGGCATTACTTTATCAAATCAGCACTTCATGCTGATTGACATCATGATCTCCTTACTCTGTATACTTCTGGCAGAAGTTCACCGCACGCATACTAATGCTGTAGTGATTGTCCCTTCAAGAATCTATCTACAGAGCAAGGGTCACATGACCCAGGGAACGAATTGGGGAGCATGGTGGGGGGGATTACCCTGGTAAGTGCGGGCTTTTATGCTCAGTCATCCCAGGAGCTGGTTGCGGCCAAAAGGCTGCAAGCATCTGTCTAGTTTTAACCTGTAAAAATGAGTTGTGTTTTCCCTTAACTGGTGAAAGAGCATCTTCACAAAATGCCCTCACCAATATAGCAACTGGTGCAACTTATACCAGAAGTTTTTGCACAGTGTGTTATTTTGGACCTTGGAGGCCACTTGTGGCACCTCAAAAATGGGTCTTATCCAAATTTGAATTGAAGAACTCTGGGTTGCTTCACTGTAAGTTTTAACGAAACACAATTCACAACTAAAATTCGCACCCACCGAGAAACAATAAAATAGGAACAAATGAGTTGCTTAAGCCTGTCCAGAGGAAACCCCAGTGACATAGAATACACTCTTGTGGTTGTGTTTTCAGTGTGTGTGAATGACAAAACATGTGCAGGGAGCCAGTTCTGTTGGGCCTCTTTTGCTCTGTACCCGTGAAGAATGCCACATCACTGCTTCAACCTCTCTCGGCAAGATGCCATGTGGCAGCAATGAATGTTCACGATAATGAGGAGCAGGTTGCAGAAAAGCAGACCCAGGATTACAACAACAACCCTCAATCCCACACAACTTGCCATAAATAGCATCAGATGTCTACAACATCTAAAACTCCAGAAATAAACACTTCAGTTAAAGCACCCAGAGGCATTGTGACTTTATCTTGCCAGTGATTTGCTCAGATTTGGTTTTACAGATTTGCGGGGATACCATTTTACAGCAAAACAGTTTCACCTCACTTTACTCAAAATACAGATGAAATCAATAAAAAATCATTTACTTTCCCACAAGTTATTTTTTTCCACATCTGTATCAACCTCATCCAAGAATAAATATGAAGAGAAATTGGGGGACTCATCAAATCTTCGTCACTGCGGCTTTGTAGGCATCCACTGTTGATCTCTGTTGTTGATCTGAAATGTTCCTCTTCCCACAGATACTGGAGACTTGCCGAGCATTTCCAGCATCTTCTGTGTTTATTTCAGATTTGCAGCAGCTGCAGTATTTTGTTTTTGCACTGGAAGCTTTGTCTCTATCCCTGGGGTGGGTCCTGGACCGCCACACTCAAAGTGGGACTAAGTTTGGGGAATTCTCCAACATGGGATGGCAAGGTGGCACAGTGGTTAGCATTGCTGCCTCACAGCGCCAGGGACCCGGGTTCAATTCCGGCCTCGGGTGACTGTTTGTGTGGAGTTTGCACGTTCTCCTTGTGTCTGCGTGGGTTTCCTCTGGATGCTCCAGTTTCCTCCCACAGTCCAAAGATGTGCAGGTTAGGTTGATTGGCCATGCTAAATTGCCCCTTAGGAGGATTAGTGGGGTAAATGCTTGGGGTTACAGGGATAGGCCTGGGCTGGATTGTTGTCGGTGCAGGCTCAATGGATTGAATGGCCTCCTTCTGCACTGTACGGATTCTATGATTATTGCAGGCATGAACCCCCATTTTAACAATCCAAGGTTGCATGTGTATCCTCCCTGCAGTACTTTGCCACATCATTGGATTGCTGTTCCTAAGACATCTCGCACCCATGCTCTGGAATTCCCTCTTTAAAGCTTCCCTAATTCCTCTCTTCCTTTACGATGCCCGTCAATGGCCATTTGTTCACCAAACTTTTGCCAAGGGGCCTAGTATCACCTTCTTTGACTCAGCGGCTACTTTTGTCTGATTACCCATCTGTCATTCTGTATTTTAAGAAGATAATTGGCTGTGGTCCAAATTGCTCCACTGGACAGCAGAGTTGGTGGTGTAGCATCATTTTCTTTAGAGAGAAGCACACTTTAATTCTATTTCCATACGATTAGTGGGCCCGAGACAGAATTTTCCGGGCCTGTTAGTGTGCTCTGCAATTTTAACAGAGTTCTCACAGCAAGCTCAGATGAGCAGCTCTGGAATATGAGCATTGTTAGACTTCCCAAAAGCCCCCTCGTACTAGCCCTGAACCAAAAGTAAATGAAACAATAGTGAGCACTTTAGTACAAGACATGGGCCAGGATTCGCCCAAATAAATTTTAAGTTCCCAACGTGTGGAAAAATGGGGGTAATCCCGCCGGTCTTTTAAGCGTGATTTCCAGAATGAATCTGACACTCTGTGTATGACAGAGTGCCCGAGCGGAATTCACTCTGATAAGCAGGGGATGGGACCTATTCCCACCTGAGAGGACGGCCGCATCGTGCTGAGCGGGCCGCCGTGAATAAGCCGATCTGTCAGCGCGGAGATCGGCGCATATGGGGTGGCCCCCTAATGCCGGCCTCCAGATTGCTGGTCAGCCCAATCTCTGGCCAGCTCCACAACCCCCCACAACGCTGGTCTTCTGATCCCTCCCCACCCCTGATTGCTGCCTCCAACCTCCCGAGGAAGCCTCAATGACCTCTCTTCCCTCCAGCGGGGTCAGGCCGCCTGTTCCATGTTAGTGGTGAGCATTTGTAAACTCCACTGGAGGGAATAACTCCCGGCAAGGGGGGGGAGAGGATGGAGGACGCTAGCCAGCCCAGAGAATTCCGTCCCGGGCCTGCTAATCATATGGAAATGTCAATTACCATGACATTTTTATATGATAATCAGCTCCTCACTGATTTCTGGATCGTAGACTGCTGCCACCATGGCTCTGGATTAGAATGTGCAAAGGAACTTGTAGGGTGTCAGAATAGTCCAACAATCTGCCCACCAATACACTACCAAGATTGCTGAAGTATAGTAGCAGTGGCTCCATAGAACATGTACCTGCTATCCTCTCTCAAGAAGACATGCTCATGTTTCTTATGACCCTACATATTGCAGACCTTCCTTCCTCCATCTATCTGTTCTCAAAGCATCATCTGGCCATTCTTTCTTGATATGGTTTGTCTCTTCTATTCTTCCATATGTCTCTTATTTCAATGTCCCCTTTTCTTCCTGATTTCTTCCATATTAAAACATGAGACATTGGCTGGAATATAAACAGAGGCTCAGGGACTTACCAGTCTGCTTCACATTCAAAAACCAGTTATTACCTGTGATTAGAGTAGACCTGCCCAGAGTGTGAGAACAGGTTTAGACAATTCAGTTTCACAGCGATACTCCCAGAATCTCTCCTGCCATGAGAGTCAAAGCAAAGGGAAGTGGTTGTGTCTTAGAAGGAGGGAAGTTGTACTGCAGAAGGCAAAAGAGACAAATAACATTAGAAGTGATGTGGAATCGCAGATTTGTTACGGTGCAGAAGGAGGCCCTTTGACCCATTGGGTGGGATTTTCGGGCCGCACTCGCACAAAGGCCGGAAATTCCTGCCCGAGGTCTACAGACCTTTGCATGGTCCACCAAATTTTCTGTCCTGCCCGCTACGATTCCCATGGCGGGCGGGACGGGAAAATTCTACCCATTGCGTCTCCAAACAAGCATCATGACTTATTGTCAGTCCCTTGCCTTTCAGGGGAACGGCACATATTCAGGGTTCTGTACAGTTTCAAATATAGTTAGGCCATGATCGCTGGTCTGGATGACAGAAGGATCAATCAGTCATTTCTTGTGCATTTATTATAAATTATATTTACTACAATAATTTAACTTTGTTTACTACAAAGCTGTACTACAGCCAGCACAGGTTTTATTTTCAACACAGTCTAGCCAAGCTTTGCAGCAAATAATATACTGGAGTCTAGGCTTAACCACCAAAGTAATGCTGCAAACAATATTCTTTATTTCTCCGTCATATTAGATTCTATCTAACTTGATTTTTTTTATAATTAACAACAGATTCTAGACTTCAAATTTCTGAAGGGACTTCCTTCCCTATATTTTCAGCCTGATACAGAGTCAACCCCAAGCTCTAACCTTTCTTGGCTCTGGTCAGTGTTAGTAACTGGAGTCTTGACTGTCTTCACATTTAATTTGTTTAATCTTTTTCCAAAGAGATACTGCAGACCTTGTTTCTCAATGACATTACAGAGCGTAGGAGCATAGGAACACAGGATCACAGAAGCAGGAGTAGGCCATTTGGCCCTTCGAGCCTGCTCCACTTTTAGCAACGATACTTATGTAGCTGGTCCAGTTTAGTTTCTGGTCAATGGTAACATGTTGATGACTTTTCTGTCATCTTAGTCCAAATGAACAAATGGGGTGCAATCCTCTTTTAGACAGATAGAAAACTGTACCATATTTAATCTCACTTAAATAGATCTCCCACCAGTTTTGGTTGAGGGAACTTTATGTTATCCTAACAAACTTGGCTGGAAGAAGCAGTGTGTGGATATGGATCTACAGTCAATTTTATGGTCTTCAATCGCTTATGTTACCTGTTTCTCACCACACACCGACCATCATCAGTACGAGCTAGTGTTCTTTCACCTGTAGATCTGAAATAAGCCAGTGATGGAGATGAGATTAAATAAGTTTAAAGCAGTATTGAGCTGTCATCAGAAAGACCTGACTGCCTGCACTTCAGAGATGCTGAGTGGGAAGGAGGATTGGAACAGGAATAGGCCATTCTGGAGCCTGTCCCGCCATTCGGTGAGATCAGGGCTGACTGACATCATAAATATGCGCTGGAGAAGGCAAATGCCTTCTGAACCTTCTTGTACATCTAACATATGCTGTATCTGGGAGTGTTCAGTTGGAGAACACTCATTTCCTCACATTGACATTCCTCACACAAAACTCATCCTTTAAAGTCAAATGAATAAAAATTCTGGACCATTTCTTGGCATGTCAGGCCAGATTTTCAGCCATTTATATAGCCAACGGGTGGAAAGTCTAGCACAACTGCATCGAGAACAAGGGACGGTGAGGTGAAATGAGAAGCATTTGTTTTCATGCAGCCTTTCAGCCAAGGAATGTTACTGCTGGCAAATAAACATATTCGAAGCCATCTGTACAGCTTATTCTTTGGCATAGTTGTTGACATGTTATATTAGTTTTGCATTTTTCATTTTTAATCTTCTTCCCACAGCATTTTATTACTTTCGGTACATCAGCTGAACATGCTAGGAGATGTTTCAAATTTACATCACAATGAAAAAAAAACCACCTCTCCCATGCTGTCATTGAATGCAAAAGCATGGCGTTGAACCTGCAGCAACGTCCCAGTGTGATGTGCCACGGAGCTGTACAATAGTCTCACTGATAACACAAATAGTTATTGATGCTGCGTGTCCTCTTTGTGAGATGTTGAATTATTAATTATGTTTCTCCACAATGGCATGTGGTAAACCCCGTGTGGTGGTCTTTGCGGTGCCCACCGGTATGTGCATCTTGGGCCTGTTTTTCAGGTAGAGAACTGGTATGAGGCACACCAACGTGACAGTGGGACTACTGATGCCCAGTCTGCAGAGACATTGTCACACTTCTCAAGCTACCAGGTCCCTTTTTAAAATATTTGCTGGCGGACACTTAAAACAGGCATTGGACCCTTAAATGTTGAAAGGCCCCTTGCTGGAATTAGCAATATTGAGGGGGGTGTGTAGATGCCGGGCAACTCCATTCACAATTCTTCAGTGGAGATAAATTTATGGCAGAATTTTATGGTGCTGTGTGTGGCAAGGGTGAGGTCATAAATTGCGGCCAACTGTTCAAAAGTCCATTGACTTTGGCCAGATTGGAAAATTCCGCTGGCCTAAAATTCCGCCCTTAATTTAAAAGGAATGTTTTTCAGAGTCAGGAGGAGCAGCAGATCACTAAGGTGTTCGTGTCCAATAATGGTCTCTCCACTGCACTGCACAGACCAGATATATTAATGAGGCTTGAGGCCCAATTTCCATTGATCCTGTGGCCTCTTGGTTTAGGTTTGCATTGATATTGTAGCATGACGTCTCGGCCCAAAACCTGCTCCCTTCTCCGTGGTTGCCTTTGTGCAACTTCCTTTAAGGAGCGGGTCAATCTTTGACAGACGATTGTCTGCCCACCCTCCCAGTTGCAGAAGGCTGCACTGCATGGGGTATGCTAAAGACAAGGGGTGAACGTTTAAAGAAAATACTCAAACCAGCACATTGATGGCCCAGTAGATACATTTGCTGCCTTCAGCACTGTTAAACTAATTGACTTCAGCTGGAACAATAAGGGAAACTAGAGTTGAGCTCAGCCCCACAAGCTAGGAAGCAGAAAATCCAGCCAGGATTCCCATTGCTCGAGGCTGTTGAGGGAGAGCAAGACTTTGCTTCGCTCTAATGGTCTTCCACAGCTGAATGGCAACTGGCATTTCACAAATGGCCTCTTGGGCAAAGTACAAGATAGTTATTAGCATCTGTAAAACTAGGCTGCAGCAGCGATAGATGCCTGTTCTCCATGACGCTTGATTTTCCCTTCATTTAAAATTAAGGGGGTAACCTTACCAGACAAATGGCAGAGTGCTGTTCCCGTTTTCTCTTCAGATCTTACGACATTCTACTGAACAAAATCAAGGAGACATGTTTCATGCTGTCATGTGAGGGATGCAGGGCCCCAACACACTGGCAAAACCCCGCTGCTCTGAGATCGGGGCACCATCTTTAAAGAGCATAACAGGAATAAACCTCACCCCCAGCCTATTATGGTGGTCCCAGGGGCTTTCCTCCCCACCCCTGATCGGAGTCGGCACGTCTCTCTCCCCGCCCCTTCCCCCCCATTCCCCCTGATCATCGGCCCCTTCCACCACCCCCCTTCCCTCGATCACTGGCCCATTCACCCCCCTCATGATCATCGGCCCATTTACCCCGCCCCCCCAGCAAACATTTGCCCCCCCCCCATCGATGACCATCGGTCCCTTACTCCCTTCTGCCTCACCCTTAACCCCTTCCCCACCATCCTCATATAGTCGGAGCTGGAACTCACCATGCCCACATTCCCCCTCACTCCCCTCCTCCCCCCCCACCCCGCCCAAAGGCCATTGCCAGCATCCCTGCTCCTCTGTCCGCTCCTGGCCCACAACCAAACCTGGGTGAATCCCACCCCCACCTCCCCCTTGAGGCTCCCACTGGCGCAGGTTGGCACTGCCAAATTGGCTTGGGCATGGTGCCAATCTGCAGCAGTATCAACCTGTGCCAAAGGGCAGTACCAGGGGGCATTGCTAGGCCACTGTCTGGCCATGTCCCTCTCCCCTAGGAGCTATACTCACCTTTATGCCCCCGGGGAGACCCATAACAATTCTAGCTGAACCTGTTGTAAATGGCACCGGCGTGACATCAGGTTGGCACACACTGACTATCTGGTGAGGGGGGTGGAAATCCTGGAGAGTGCTTGCCAATGACATCCTGATGAATTAAAATGAGATTCCTGGGGTCCCACAGCATGTTTCACACTACTCTGTCGGCGAAGGGGCTGGAAAACCGGAACTCAGAAACTCATCAGCGCAAATAGCGCTTTCTGAGTCTCTCTGGATTTTGACCACACGCTGCCATGCCCGTGAACGGAGAGCGTGGGCTCAAAATTGGCCCCTGAAGAGTTGGGAGAAATGTGAAACAAACTGCTAATCAACCGATTCATACTATGGCATTGAGTTCAAACATACCCCACTTGACTCAGCGAGGAGGGGAAGAGGGGATGAAATTGGAAGGATAATCTTAGGAGAACCCTTTAGTGTAATACATTTTAAAAGTAAGGCAGCTGCTTAGAATGACCATCTGTGTTGACTATAAGATATTCAAGTGTTCTGCCAGTCCTGTGAGTCATTCCATAATTTAATAGGAAACTAGGAGTAAAAAGGATGCTTTATTCACAGTGTCACAAGTAAATCCTTGAATTTGATGACAGTGTTTCCCTCTACATTTCAGAAATGTCTAAAATTTCTTTTGTTAACAGAAAACACTTTAACTAAAGCTTAAAGACCAATTATCCAAACCTGCGTTATTACTTGGGGAGATTTGGGTGCTGGCTCAGAGAGAGCGTGGGCACGCTGCCCATGATTTTATGGGCATTTAATGAGCAGAAAACCACTGTGCCTGTTATCCCTGCTGTGATTGGATGGTGCGTGATACACCCTGCAGATTCTGCATTTTCAGAAAATGCATTTTATTTAATCCAGGATTTATTGGGAAGCTTTGAATAGAATGCATAGAACCATAGAGTCCCTAAAGTGCAGAAGGAGGCCATTCAGCCCATCAAGTCTGCACCGACTCACTGAAAGACCATCTTACCCAGGTCACCCTTCCCTCCCTATCCCTGTAACCCTGTGCATTTCCCATGGCTAATCCACCTAACCTACACACCTTTGGATTGTGGGAGGAAACCAGAGCACCGGGATGAAACCCATGAAGACACGGGAAGAACATGCAAACTCCAAATAGATAGTCACCCAAAGTCAAAATTGAACCCAGGTTCCTGGCGCTGTGAGGCAGCGGTGCTAACCACTGTGCCACCATGCCACCAAATACGAATGTAAGATAATTCCTTGTGGGATATAATTATGGATTTCTCAGTACACACTGTTGGCACTGTACACCACATGGTGGAAGGAGTGAACCTTTAAAGTTATGGATGGGATGCTGATCAAGCAGGCTGTTTTGTCCTGGATGGTGTCAAGCTTCTTAAGTGTTGTTGCAACTCTACTCATCCAGGCAAACAGAGGATATTCCATCACACTCCTGACTTGCACCTTGTTGATGGTAGACAGGCTTTGGGGGTCAGGAGGTGGGTTACTCTGCAGAATTCCCAGCCTCTGACCTGCATTTGTAACCATAGTATTTATATGGCTGATCCAGTTTAGTTTCTGATTAACGAAAACTCAAAGATTGTTGAAGGTGTGGGGGTTCAGCAGTGGTAATGCTGGTTCTCTTTTGTCAAAGATGGTCATCGCCTGGCACTTGTGTGACACGAGTGTCACCTGCCACTTATTAGCCCACGCCTGAATATTGTCCAGGTCTTTCTGCATGTAGGCATGGCTGCTTAAGTGTCTGAGGCGACTTGAATGGTACTGTGCAATTATCAGTGAATATCCCCACTTCTGACCTTATGATGGAAGGCAGGTTATTAATGAAGATGGTGGCCTTGGATCCAATCCTGACGAACTTCTGCAGCAACAACCCACACATTGAGTGTGGCTCAGGCTCAATGTACCAATTTGCCTTTGTCTACCTCTCATCTTCTTATACTCCTTTGTTTTGTGGTGGAGCCCAAACACACAAGTACTGCTCCCGGCTGTGAGCATCTGATCAGCCAAACAGCCCTAATGAGTAAACTATGTGGAGTTTATGTTCAGCATCTCTCCTTTTCTCTTCTTCAGCAGCACATTCCATACCCGTGACCTCTGCTACTCAGAAGGACAAGGGCAGCAGATGCATGGGAACACCATCATCTGCAAGTTCCCCTCCAAGCCACTCACCATCCTGACTTGGGAATATGTCGACATTCCTTCGCAGTCGCTGGGTCAAAATCCTGGAATTCTCTCCCTAACGGCATTGTGGGTCAACCCACAGAACATGGACTGCAGAGATTCAAGAAGGTAGCTCACCACCACCTTCTCCAGGGCAACTAGGGCAATTGGGCAATAAATGCTGGCCAGCCAGCGACGCCCATGCCCCACGAATGAATTAAAAAAAACTTTAGTGTCACTGGGTCAAAATCCTGGAACTCCCTCACCAACAACACTGTGGATATATCTACGCCACAGAGACTACAGCGGTTCAAGAAGGCAGCTCACCACAACCTTCTCAAGAGCAAATAGGCATGGGAAATAAAAATACTGGCCTAGCCAGCGACGCCCATGTCCCATGAAAGAATTTTTAAAAATCTGAAGTTTCTACCCACCCATTGAAACCAGGCCAGAGATCTGATCAGTTATCCTGGGTTGAGCTTCATTTAAGTACAAAATTGGGCCAGTGCTAATTGCACTGCTTACAGGCAGCGCACTGATTGAGAGGGCAGGAAATCTGTCAGGGCTGTTACCACTTAGAAGAAGATTGTAGCCCCTAAATATAGGCTGCACTTCTTTAATGTGGTCAATGGATACAGAAAGAATGTTTCCTTTTGTGGGGAAGAGCATAACTCAGAAGCCTTCAGTGTAAGATAGTCACCAAGAAATCCAATAGGAGATTCAAAAGAAACTTTTTCACCCAAAGAGTGATATGAATGTGGAACCCACTACCACAGGGAATGGTTGAAGTGAATGGTATAGATGTATTTAAGGAAAATCTAGACAAAGTTATGAGGGAGAAGGAAATACATCGTTTTAACGGTAGATTTGGATGAGAAAAGATGGGAGGCTCGAGTGGAGCATAAACATTGGCTTGGATTGGCTGAGCTGAATGGCCTCTCTCTGTGACACATATCAAATGTAATCAGATGATATAAGTTAGCAGAGCAGCAGGTAGCATGCAATTATACCTCGCTCCCCAATTCTTAGATACACCCATGGATATGTCTGTGGTATGATTGAGAAACTGTAGGAGGTCCCCTTTTCCCCTGATATGAGGTAGATTCTGAGCAATAATGGAGGGAAGGGACTCAGCAGATCAATGCCAATAACGTTGTTCCAAAGACCTGGCTGGAATGCAGGTAGGAATTCAATGGCCTTAACAGAACCGCTCAAGTAAGATTCATTGGTTTCATAGGCTGAATTTTCAGGTTCTGTGGAAATTGGGAATGGGGATGAACAGAAACTGCAAATCATCAAAGAATCATAGAATCCCTACAGTGCAGAAAGAGGCTATTCAGCCCATCAAGTCTGCACTGACTCTCTGACAGAGCATCTTACTCAGGCCTACTCTGTCCTATCCCCATAGCTCCACACATTTATTTCACTAATCCACCTAACCTACATTTTTGGACTCTAAGGGGCAAATTAGCATGGCTGATCCACCTAACCCGCATATGTTTGGACTGTGAGGGGAAACCGGGGCACCTGAGGAAAAACGCGCAGACATGGGGAGGATGTGCAAACTCCACACAGACAGTGACCCAAAGCTGGAATTGAACCCAGGGCCCTGGCAATATGAGGCAGCAGTGCTAACCACTGATAACCGGAGATAGATCTTTGATTCATATGGATTTCAGGTTACCTCCGCCATCCCAGGTTCAGGGTAAATTTGACTGCATGACATTAGCTGTGGGCACCTTTGCAAAATTGCACTCATAACGGCTTCCGTTCTAATTGTGTGCAACTACTGTGTGATCATCAGCAGAAAATCCTACAAGTGCTATGATACTTTCATATTGTGGCAATCCCTCCGTTTGCTTATTTAATCATGCACTGAATGAGACAGAATGCTGGCATTCATTGTCCATCAATAACTGTCATAAGAAGGTCTTCTTTTTGAAGTGATGGTGGCAATTTTGATACAATTGAGTGTTTTGCTATAACTTAAGATGGCAATTAAAAAGTTACCCATGCATTGATTTGGGACTGAAATTATATAAATTAGATTGGGAAAGGATTATACGTTAAAAGACAATAGTGAACAATTTTGATTTTTACTGAATAACTCTTAATGGTTCCAGTTTTTTCAAAGCTTTACTTAAACCTTCAAACTGCCATGGTGAGATTTGAACTCACTTTCTCTGATTAATCCAAATCTCAGAAGTACCAGCTAAAAATCGTAGCAATTACCATACACATATCTGATTGTTGTGAGACTTTAGTTCCTGCCTTAGCTGCACTTTTATGTATTCTGGTGCTAGTACAAAGTGCATCCATTCTCTGCACTCTGTTGCAGGTTTCAAAAGGCCTGAGGTAGTTTAGTAAGATATATGTACTAAGAGGAAGAAACAACAAGAAGGGGAAACAGTTGCGAGGGTAATCGCAGATGTTGAGAGTGAGAATCCAGGGCTGGTGGCTGTACGTCCTGTGATAGTGCACCTTCAGGTGAAATGTGGTGGAATCTTCCTCAGGAATGTCCTGTTGCACTTGCTGATGTGTGAAGGTCCTGGAAGACCAAACAAAGGAATATGATTTAGCTGTGGCAAAGTCACAACCTAGGCAATCACCATATTCTGCCTTCTCATTGTTCGGTCATCGGTGAAATAAAGTAAACATATTAGTATCAAAAATATTTGTAATTCTGTCACCAGTTATCTGCGAGCTTTCTCTTTCTCTATTTCTCCATTTTTCACTGAAAGGGTCACAGATATCTCACTTATCTCCAAAGTCTCCTCCACTGTAAATTGTACTATTGTGGTGGTGTAATAAGTCATCAGAAGCAGAAGTCCCTTCGCCAAAATCTCTTTATTTACAAGTCTGACAACAGCATTCAGAGTGCTTTCAGTTAGCTGTCTACACAGGAGGCCCAGAGGAACTGACACTCCTGGTTAAGTACAAAGCAAGAAGCTCCCTGATTGGCCCATCAGCCAGGGAGTTCATATTCTAACAGGCCCACCTCAATTGCCTGATTAAAGTCATGAACAGGTGGCCAACATCTCCAACCCTGTTCCTCTCCCTCACGTTCACACTCTCCTACAAGGCATGGCAAATCAGGGCTGTGAGTAAAGGTAAGATTTTACTTGATGAATGCAATGCATTTGATGAAGGTGGTTAATAAAACTTATACATCACATTGCATAAGGAGTGGCAACGGAATGATCAGATGAACAGGGAGACCTGAAGTGTGTGTAGAGTGAAGGCTGGATGATGCTGCAAGTTGAGTGGGTTGTGAAGAGCGATGCGATTCAGAACACTTAGCAAGACAGGATGAAGGTGGAATGTGGACCTGAAAGCACAGGATGTGGTTGATTCAGCAAATGTACTCATTTCTCCTGACCTTGTTAGGTCATTAATCCATTCTTAGTGTTGTATCCATGACTTGGGCTATGACTCTCCTGCCCCAGCTAGCTCTAACCACACCTTTTTGGGAATAGCTGCAAGTTTCCTCCTCCTCTTACTGGGAAATTATGACTCTCCTCCTGCAGTAATTCCAGTAAGGCAAAATTAAATCTGGATGCTGCCCTTGTTCTGTGCCTATCATTCATACCAAACTGCAACCACTCTCCACCATCCACCCACCCACCCCTCACTATCCCTCCTCTCCCACCACATCCCAATGATGGATTAATATCAAAGCCAAATACTTGCCCTCAGTCTTTTAACCATATTACAGTAGAGTGGTCTCACTGAATCTTCACTCATCGCAATGCACATTCACTGCAAAAAAATTAATTGAAAGCAGCTCAATGTAAGTTCACTTCAGCTGCACAATAACCCCCCCCCCCCCCCCCCCCGCCTCAGCTACACTTGCTAAACAGATGGCTTGATGGGGAGTAGTGAAGAGTTAGCACCATTATAATAACTAGAGCAGATCTAATTATGAGAATCCAGTACATGTTGTAATTTCATAGTTAAAACTACCCTAGTGAATTCTGCTATTTGGGCTGGTAAGTTTCTGTCTGATAGACAAATCTAACAAATGTGGAGCCGAGTCATTTCTGATACAGACACACACTTAACACACCAGTGTAAGTTATGACCCATGACATATTACCCTGTGGTTCAATCACCAGAATTGAGAGAAATAAGGAGACAACACTCATAGCTCAGATTAAACACCATGGCCTTCACTAAGTTTGGTATGAGTACCAGTCAGTAATTAAATATACTGATTAGTCACAAACATTACAAGAAGTGTAGTTTTGTTCACCCCAATGAGTAGTCACCTCCTGTTGATCATATTCTTCAGCAACTGACCAAATAGCCTGGCTGCAGAACGAAACCACCCTTTACAATGATCTTTGCTTCAAAGGTGGGCATGGATGTTTCACTGACAGAACCGCAATGTGCGATCAATATCCAGCTTAAGGTGTACAATTGTCCAATTTTTTTTCCAACCACAATGTTAAAGTCCACATGTGGTGAACATCCCTTTAAGGGCAACACAGCAGAGTAAGGGTCACATGACCTGCCTGACCAATCAGGATGCAGTGTGTGGAATAACCCGGTGATGAGAGAGGCTCCAAGGCAAAGAGACGGTTTGAGAGGAAGCTATAGCCACGAGGTTGCTGTACAATTCTTATTTTTAAATATCTTTTGGGCTCACTAATGGAATCTCTGGAAGTGCATCATTACACTGATTGTGTCCATTTCTTAAACTTCTTTTGTAGGAGCATAGTAAATAGGAGCAGGAGGAAACCATTTGGCCCTTTGAACCTGCTTCGCAATTTATTGTGGTCATGGCTGATCATCCAACTCAACAGCCTGATCCCGTCTTTCCCCATATCCTTTGATCCCTTTTTCCTCAAGTGCTACATCTAACTGATTCTTGAAAACATTCAATGCTTTGGCCTCAAATTTTGTGGTAATGAATTCCACAGGCTGACCACGCTCTGGGTGAAAAGTTTCTCCTCATCTCTGTCCTAAACAATCTACCCTGTATCCTCAGACTGTGACCCCTGGCTCTGGACACCCCCAACATCGGGAACATCTTTCTTGCATCTACCCTTTCTAGTCCTGTTAGAATTTTATAGGTTTCTATGTGTTCCTCCCTCATTCTTCTGAACTCCAGCAAATAAAATCCTAACCGACTCAATCTCTCCTCATGCATCAGACCTGCCATCCCAGTAATCAGTCTGGTAAACTTTCTCTGCACTCCCTCTCGGGCAAGAACATCCTTCTTCAGATAAGAAGACCAAAACTGCACCCAAAATTCCACACCAAGGCCCTGAGTAACTGCAGCAAGACATCCCTGCTCCTATACTCGAATCCTCTCGTTATAAAGGCCAATATACCATTTGCCTTTTTTACTGCCTACTGCATCTGCATGCGTACCTTCAGTGATTAGTGTACGAGGTCTTTTTGCAAGTCTTATTACACATTCCCCTCTCCTAATTTATGGCTATTCAGGTAGTAATCCGCCTTCTTGTTTCTGCTATCTGTTATAATTCAAGTCAGAAACTCCAAAGTGTTCTATGAAGTCCAACGGATCAGTTTGCACTTTGAATTTGGCTAGGGTGAGCATGAGATATTTCTATTCAGGTATGATTCAAATGATCCACCTGGGAGCTTTTATCAAACAAAGTCTACTTAAGAATACAGTTAACATGTATAGAAAGAAAATTAGCAATAACTTTCATCAATTACAAACAAAAAAATCATGATATTATTTAACCCTTAATGAATATAGGAAATGTCCCAATCAAGCCAATCCCATAAACAAAACCTTTTCCACAGGTTTAACACAGCAAAGACTAATGCTCACATGATACTGGAACGTAACTTGTGTGATGTTATTGGTGTACCACGCTGGTTAGATCAGCGCCTTAGAATATTTTTGGGAAGATTGCCCCCTCAATCATTTTTTGGGAAGATTCTGCTCACAGAACTTTCAACATTCTTTGCCAAGGCAGATAATGCAGCTCCTTCCCAAACAGGAGAAATAGAGTGGCAGGATCAATGAGTAACTGAGTGCAACCATGACTCTACATCACTCAGCAAATTTTCAGAGAAGATTGTAGTTGAAACACAGCTGATAAGAGATGCTGGTACAAATGCATTCATCTGTCAATACTGATCCCTCAGTGCATTCACTCTGATCCAGTCACTAGAACTCGTGGCCCAGGGTGCAAATAACCAAATCATTTCGGAACTAAGTGACTGGCTATGTGAGGTTTACGTATTCTCCCCGTGTCTGCATGGGTTTCCTGCAGGTGCTGCGGTTTCCTCCCACAGTCCAAAGATGTGTGGGTTAGGTGGATTGGCCATGCTAACTTGCCCGTTACTGTCAAAAGATGTGTAGGTCAGGGGGATTGGTGGAGTAAATATGTGGAGTCACAGGAATAGGGCCTGGGCGGGATGCTCTTTTGGAGAGTCGGCGCAGACTCAATGGGCCAAATGGCCTCCTTCTGCACAATAGGGATTCTATGATTCTATATCTATGTGTGTATGTATATGTGTGAATGACATATAAATATGTAACATATCTATAATTATGTTTATTTTAATATATATATTTACCTGCACATAATTAATCAAGCAGGGAGGGTAATATGAAACACGAATGGAGGCCACTGGAAAAACCCGGCATGCCTGGCAGCATTTATTAGAAAATGTCCTTTGACTCTTTGTCAGAACTGAAGGGAGGGAGAATGTGTTTGAGCTGTGAGATTGCAACAAAAAGTAGTGACTTTAAGAACAAAAGACAGATGGCCTGGTGTGGGAGGGGGAGGAGGTTGCATTGAGGCAATACATGTATGGGATATTTTAAAAAGGGGGTTTAAAGATGAAGGAGAAAGATCACAATTTAAAATTGCTGAACAGTGAGTCCCAAGAGCTGCAATGTGTCCAACAGGAAGATGTCATTCTGCTCCTCCAGCTTGCACCAGCTACACTGAAGCATTGCAGCAGGTCAAGGACAGACATATGGACATGAGAGCAAGGTGCTGAGTTCATGCCTGCATGTCCACACTAGGACATCTGCCTTTTATTCTTAAAAATTGCTCATTTTTGTTGCCACATCTTACAACTCTATAACATTCTTCCACCCTTCATTTCTAACGAAGAGTCAAAGGACTCGCAACGCTAACTCCATTTAAAAAAAAGTTTATTTATTAGTGTCACAAGTAGGCTTACATTAACACTGCAATGAAGTTAGTGTGAAAATCCCCGAGTCTCTACACTCCAGCACCTGTTCGGGTGCACTGAGGGAGAATTTAGCATGGCCAATACACCTAACTGGCACGGCTTTCAGACTGTGGGAGGAACCCATGCAGACACGGGGAGAATGTGCAGACTCTGCACAGACGGTGACCCAAGCCGGGAATCGAGGGTCCCTGGCGCTGTGAGGCAACAGTGCTAACCACTGTGCCACTCTCTCTCTCCTTGCAGATGTTGCCAGACCTGCAGAGTTTTTTCAGAGTCCTCTGTTCCTGCTTCAGATTCCAGCATCCGCAGTATTTTCCTTAAGTTGGGGAGGGCAATATGACTGGTGTGAGTGAGGCAGTTACTCGACATGCTTCAATCACAACGGCCTGGTGGGTAGAACAGAAGCTTTAAGCATCCAGCCGTGAATATTGTAATGCCAAGAAACAGACCATAAATTACAAACATTCGCATTGACTTTAGGTTTTACTGCCCCTCCGAGAGTGTGAGGCAACAGTACGAATAGTAGCTCTCAAAACAAACATAATTCACGGCTGGTAAAAGTGAGGGGTATGATAAAAATAGGTTTCCTTTATAACCACGTAACTTCGATAAATCCCCAGATTCACAATTAAACCGGAAGATTAAAAAAACAATGTTCTCTCGCCCCCCCCCCCCCCCCCCCGACTCCCCCCTCATGTTTGTACGGAAAAAATGTGTCTCCAATCACTAAGTGGTAAACAGAGGTTATATAATAACTGTAAAAATACTAAAAGATGTTTGGAAGGGAGTGTGGGATGTGTGTCATTGAATGGAACTGCTTCTCCCATCAGTAATCTGCCAGTACATAATAAGAAGATAATAATTCCAAGCTCCTGTTTCAACGGGGCCAGTAGTTTCAAAGTTGGCTGGATGAAGCAGATTGCAGCTGTATGCTCCTAACCACTTGCAGCTTGACTTCGTTTCCTCGGCGGCACCCACTGTTGTTGCTGCCACTCCAGCGGGGTTGAACGGGAGTGGGGTCAGCTGTCGCGCTAAGCTGATTATTAAAGAATGAAAATGACGTTCGAAGATAGAACGCTATGAAGGGCTAGCAGCTCTATTTATATCCAAAACCGGTACTCACGTGGGGCTGGGAGAGGGCTAGTGGTGTGGGTTTGAGTGAGCGAGAGAGTGTGGGGGTGGGGAATGAATCTTCACTGTGTATCGCATGGACTTAAATTATTAACTGCGTATATAAAGAACAGCTTTATGATTTGATTACACCAAGTTTGCTTGGGAAAAGAAATGTCAGAAAGGCTGTTTAATGGTTCAAGCCTTAGTTATTTACAACAAATCTACAAGTCTGATTTCAAGAAGAAATTAGATATAGATCTCAGGGCTAAAGGGATCAAGGGATATGGGGGAAAAGGGGGTTCAGGATATTGAATTTGATGATCAGCCATGATCATAATGAATGGCGGAGCAGGCTCCAAGGGTCGAATGACCTACTCCTGCTCCTAATTTCTATGTTTACAAGTCAGCATTGAGAGTGTCACCTGGTGATGCATTATTATTAGATCAATTAAAGCAAAATGAGAATTAAGTAGTGATTTTTTTTCCCATCAGGCCTCATTTTTAAACCTTGTGAGAATTTTCTCCGAAAGGAGAAGCCCAAGTACTTTGAATGGAGTAAAAGCAAAATACAGTGGATGCTGGAAATCTGAAATAAAAACAGAAAGTGCTGGAAATACTCAGCAAGTCGGGCAGCATCTGTGGAGAGAGGAACAGAGTTAATGTTTCGCGTTGAATGTGACTCTTCTTCAGTGAGTGACAAGGTGTGGATCCCCCTCCCCCCATCAATCTGAAATAACTTTTACAAGGCAGGATAGTTATCAGTTGTTTTATTTAATTACCTCGTTTTATAGGGAATGCACTTGGCATCTATTTTCATTTCTCTACTAATGTCATCTCAGCAGCAACTGAAGTAATAGTGGGCCCAGGGTTCCAGTGGGATGGAAGGGTGAAAATCAGATCGATTGGCTACAGGCAGATCAGAAATTTTAGGACAGGTTCGAATCTGCCAGATTTACAACCCATGTAAAATTTCACCCAAATTCGAGTTGAAACAGAGCAGTGAGCAAGCCTTTCACTCACTCACTGCATCTGAGGCATGTCCGCAGCATTTGTTGACATCACTGGGAATTCTGCTCATCACACTCTCCTTAGCTCTGACAACATGTCTCAACTGAGAGTTTGTAATTTTAATCAAGATGTTGCTTGCCATGAAAAGTAGATTGCCAAATTTCTATTGTTGGTGCCATCGTGTGGTTTTGGTGCGAATTCCTATGTTTGTAGATATCTTTCTTTCTCCTGTCACTATTTTATATTCCATCAAAACTCACTTATATGAAGGTAATCCTTACTTTTATAAGTATAAGAATATATTTAATTCCTGGGCTATTGATGTTAGAAATGCAGTATTGCAGAGTTATTATCCAAAGCTAAAGGAATGTGGGGCGTAATTTAATCCAGACAACACAAGTCTCGCCCATTGCTTCCTCTGGGGGAAGGCCTTCCAGAGCTGCCGGCCAAACAGACACCAGCAGTTCCTCATTGATATCAGCACCACTGGGAGAGTGATGGTTGCAGCTGGTAGTACACCAAACAGGTGTGTAGGATCAGTGTGGGTCCCAGGCAACAGGTGAATGAGAGCGGGATGGGGTTATGGGGCTGGGGTCACTGCTGGAGATGGTCCTGGTGTGGGGTGATGGGCTGGCTTTCAGCGAGTTCTCCCCTTCCTGATGCTGGGTCCCTGGATCAGGTACTGAGTACCTGGGATGAGGGACCACCACACCACCACAGCACCCCCACAGCCCTCACTCTGAGAGCCTGCAAGTAAACCTGACAGAGTAAACTCTTTGGGCTTTCTGCATGGTGACTGCAGCTGGTTGAAAGCAGTGGAAGCAGGATGAGATGGTTCAGTGGACATTGATTGCCCACTTAAGGGTCTCAGTTGGCCTCGTGTTTCCATGTGGCATCCCCCTGTCCATTAAACGGCCCTCCTGCCCCACCCCACCTCCAAAGATGTCTCAGGGGATGGAAATTAATATTGTCTGTAGTTTTAACATTAATTTGACTTTCTGCAAACTATGCAAGCCTAAGATTGATGCAATGAGAAAATGGAACTGGTAGTATAAGATCTAAAGCACAGGCCCTTTTTTGGGATAGCAGTGTTTTACAAGAAAAATCAGCTCCTTTCAATGGAATTGGAAGCAGTCAACCAATCAAATCAGTTGTAAGCAGGATGAGTGACTGTCAACAAATCAGATTAACTGGAGGGTTGACGTTTCGTAACCAAACCAGATCAGCTGGAGGGCAGATTTAATGGTTGTCAACAAATAGATTCAACCCAAGAGTGACAACAAGAATGGCAATTAGGAAGAGGAATGAAAGCTCCTCTGAGATTAGGAGTAAGAAAATGAATTGCGTATACTCTGCACCTAACTTGCACACGGGAGATTTGCTCTGTTCCTAACCCACACTATACAATGCTTGATACTTTATACTAGGAATAAATCATAGCAAAATGCTCCTTCATAGAATTCCTACAGTGCAGAAGGAGGCCATTTAGCCCATCGAGTCTGCACCGACAACAATCCCACCCAGGCCCTATCCCCATAAGCACACATATTTGCCCCGCTAATCCCTCTAACCTACACATCCCAGAACACTAAGGGGCAATTTAGCATGGCCAATCAACCTAACCAGCACATCTTTCGGACTGTGGGAGGAAACTGGAGCACCTGGAGGAACCCCACGTCGACACGGGGAGAATGTGCAAACTCCACACAGACAGTGACCCAATCCGGGAATCGAACCCAGGTCCCTGGAGCTGTGAGCAACCGTGCTAACCACTGTGCCAACCGTGCAGTCCCAACAAAGGTCCTTTCACCTCAATAAGAATGGAATTTATTGAAAATGAATAAAATTAAAATAAGACATCACTCTAACGTACACAAATACTTTGGTCTTTGCATTGACTTTAAATCTGTTGATAGATTTGCCTGAGGGCCACACATATGTTTTATGTTGCTATTTTTTAGTTTAAGAAATATTGGATTCTATATGAAGAAAACCTTTGCTGAATTGGTAAATTGATATTAATTTCAACTTGTCACAGAATTATTGAACATGACACAAATCCTGATGAAAACATATGTGTGGCCCTCAGGCAAATCTATCATCAGATCTGAAGTCAATGCAAAGGCCAAAGGCTATATTGTTCCTCAGTAATGGATTTACCCAAATAGTACTTAAAATTACACTTCAGCCCATCAGCCAAACTGCTGAGAACCAGCCAAATTTTCTCCATTGTCATCAGCACCCTCTAAAGGCAGCCTGTCTTGAGAAGGGAGGAAGACTCTATGCTGAGGCAGCAATTGAAAGGGCCCAGTCTGTATGTGTGTGTCCATTGTGTAGTATTGTGTCTGTAACCATGTTATGCTGTAATGTCACATGATGGCTGATGTTTCTTCAGGACACCAAGGCCACACACTTCACAACTCCTCTTGTTGAATGCTCGCTGCCTGCAAATTGGCAAAGGATGAGTTAGGTTTTTTGGCACGGGGGAAGAATAGAAAGCAAAGGAGATGGCATGTCCCAGTGCCATAAACTCAGTGGCTGTGCCTGAGAGTAATCGCTGCATGGCTACTCAAGGCTGGAAGGGGTTCCTTACCGCCCCGCTACTAGCTCTGATGTGCATTGTCCTCGTTGCATCAAATATAGGAACCTTTCCCCGAAAAACAATAGCAGCATTCACATCTCCTTCCTTCACCTAGAAGTATCCCTTTCCTGATCAGTGAATATGGGAGGAAGTACATACAGTGGGTAGAATTTAATGCCCCCACAGGCAAATTCAGAAGTGGGAGGGGCCATGTGATCAAGTTTGTGAATGTCCTTTCTGCCTGAAGGTCAATATTGTCCCTCAAGGGGCCACTTAATGCCTCGGTGGGCTTGGAGTTTGCCATCCCAGGTGGCAGCCGATTGGGTTTCTCAAGGGATTAGGGGTTCCATCATTCATGTACCCTATGTACCCAGTCGAGGGATTTGGCATTGGGAAGGTGGGGGCTTCCAGGAAACTACCACCCACCACTGCCCATCTTCTGACTCTCTTGCTTCCACACCCCTCTCCAGTGTAACCCTCCCCCCTCCAATCTCCATCTTGCCCACACTCATGTCTGTCTGGAGATAGACAATCTTCATGGCTGACCCCACTGTGCAAAGAACAAAGAAAATTACAGCACAGGAACAGGCCCTTCGGCCCTCCAAGCTTGCACTGACCATGCTGCCGTCTGTACTAAAACTCCCTACCCTTCCGGGGACCATATCCCTCTATTCCCATCCTATTCATGTATTTGTCCAGACGCCCCTTAAAAGTCACTATCGTATCTGCATCCACTACTGCCCCCGGCAGCGAGTTCCAGGCACCCACCACCCTCTGTGTAAAACACCTGCCTCCTACATCTCCTTTAAACCTTGCCCCTCGCATCTTATACCCATGCCCCCTAGTAATTGACTCTTCCACCCTGGGAAAAAGCTTCTGACTATCCATTCTGTCTATGCCCCTCATAATCTTGTAGACTTCTATCAGGTCACCCCCTCAACCTCCGTTGTTCCAGTGAGAACAAACCAAGTTTCTCCAATCTCTCCTCATAGCCAATGCCCTCCATGCCAGGCAACATCCTGGTAAATCTTTTCTGTACCCTCTCCAAAGCCTCCACATCCTTCTGGTAGTATGGTGACCAGAATTGAACACTATATTCCAAGTGCGGCCTAACTAAGGTTCTATAAAGCTGCAACATGACTTGCTAGTTTTTAAACTCAATACCCTGGCCGATGAAGGCAGGCATGCCGTATGCCTTCTTGACTACCTTCTCCACCTGCATTGCCACTTTCAGTGACTTGTGTACCTGTACACCCAGATCTCTCTGCCTATCAATAGTTTTAAGGGTTCTGCCATTTACTGTATATTTCCCATCTGTATTGGACCTTCCAAAATGCATTACCTCACATTTGTCCGGATTAAACTCAATCTGCCATCTCTCCACCAAAGTCTCCAACCAATCTATATCCTGCTGTATCCTCTGATAGTCCTCATCGCTATCCGCAAATCCACCAATTTTGTGTCATCTGCAAACTTATTAATCAAACCAGTTACATTTTCCTCCAAATCATTTATATATATTACAAACAGCAAAGATCCCAGCACTGATCCCTGATCACTGATCCACTCATAGCCCTCCATTCAGAAACGTACCCTTCCACTGCTACCCTCTGTCTTCTATGAATGAGCCAGTTCTGTATCCACCTTGCCAGCTCGCCTCTGATCCTGTGCGACTTCACCTTCTGTACCAGTCTGCCATGAGGGACCTTGTCAAAGGCCTTACTGAAGTCTATGTAGACAACATCCACTGCCCTCCCCTCATCAATCTTGCACCACCAGGGGCTATAGCTCCCAGAGGTGGAGCCAATAATGGAGAACTACTGGCCTCTGGTTTAGCTGGCTGCTCCTGGGGATGGGATTTCCACCCTACTGCTAGTTTAATTGAACATGTAGCCCGACTCTGCCCATAAGTGCCTGATTGGAATTAAATAGCATTGAGCTCCTGGAGAATTGCACCTCAGAGCTCCCAAAGATTCTCCAAGTGGTGATCAAGATCACCTTTGCCTATATTAAATTCCAGCCAGGCAGTATTTTAGTACTATCACACATAGAATCCCTACACTGCAGAAGGAGGCCATTCGCCCACCAAGCCTGCACTGACAACAATCCCACTCAGACCCTATCCCCGTAACTCAGGGGTCCTAATAAGCCCCCTGACACTGAGGAAGAATTTACCATGCCCAATCAACCTACCCTGTACGTCTTTGGAGTGTGGGAGAAAACCAGAGCACCCGTAGGAAACCCACGCAGACATATGGAGAACATGCAAACTCTACACAGACAGTGATGCGGGGCCAGAATTGAACCCGGGATCCTGGCGCTGTGAGGCAGGATTGTGCCATTGTGCCACCCATGAATAAATTAAATACATTCCAACTGATTCTGTTGAATAGCCTCCTTATTCACCCTGCAGACTAGGGACTCTTCATTTGCCCTATTTATTTAAAGGGGGCATTACCTACACCCAAACACTCCCAGGTCAATCCTCCTGATTTCTGCTGCAAAACATCAGCCAGCTACGCCCGAGCATTCTATCATTGTAAGAGAAATAGGAGGCTCTGAATGAAGGGCATGTGAAGTTGGGCTCCAAGGGAAATATGGTGGATTTAAACAGTACGAGCATTATTTGGATGTGTTTTCAATGAAATGTTTTTGTCACTGATGGAAAATATATCAAATTATTTGGGGCACAGTGCTGGAATACCCATGTGAAAGAATAATGAGGCGTAGGAGGGTTTTTTGATTTGATTTTGATTTCTTATTGTCACATGTATTAACATGTGAAAAGTATTATTTCTTGCACGCTATGCGGACAAAACATACCGTTCATAGAGAAGGAAAGGAAAGAGTGCAGAATGTAATGTTATAATCATAGCTAGGATGTAGAGAAAGATCAACTTAATGCAAGGTAAGTCCATTCAAAAGTCTGACAGCAGCAGGGAAGAAGCTGTTCTTGAGTCGGTTGGTACATGACCTCAGATTTTTGTGTCGTTTTCCCGATGGAAGAAGGTGGAAGAGAGAATGTCCGGGGTGCGTGGCGTCCTTAATTATGCTGGCTGCTTTGCCAAGGCAGCGGGAAGTGTAGACAGAGTCAATGGATGGGAGGCTGGTTTGCGTGATGGATTGGGCTACATTCACGACCTTTTGTAGTTCCTTGTGGTCTTGGGCAGAGCAGGAGTCATATCAAGCTATGATACAATCAGAAAGAATGATTTCTATGGTGCATCTGTAAAAGTTGGTGAGAGTCGTGGCTGACATGCCAAATTTCCTTGGTCTTCTGAGAAAGTAGAGGCGTTGGTGGTTTTCTTTTGTTTCCTAAATCCAGTGGTATTGAATCTCTTGCAACATTGAGCAGCTGTGCAGGGATGACTCACAGCCACAGTCACTGACTTCATGGTAATGGTTACGCTTCACTTTCCAAAAAAGCTGACTCATTCTGTGGTGATTGTCCCTTTAAGGATCAATCTGCAGAATAAGGGTCACATCACCTGGGGAACCATTTGGGAAACAGGGTGGGGGATCACTCTGGTGAGCTTGTGTTTCTGTTTCACGGGAGCTGACTTCAGCTGGAGGCTGCAAGCCCTTGTGTAGCCTTTACCTGTAAATAAACATGTTGTTTTTCCCTAAACGTGTGAACAAGAATTATTACATTGGCAATGAGGGTAAAAGTGAGCCTCGAACTGTGAGTATACAGTTTCCACTGAAGCTGAGTGAAGTTGAGACAAAGAAAAATCATTACAAAGTACCCCTATTTGGATGGAGAACTGGACAAAATACATTGAACATTAGGGCTATTACTTTCTGGCCAATGAAATAGGGGGAGGGGAAGAGAAAGGCAATCCTCCTGAGTGCCTATGGGACCCAGGCTTACAGCTTGATTTGCAGTCTCACAATTCCAAGCGTGCCTGACTCCAAATCATTCAGTGAGATTGATGAATTGGTATAGTCACATTCCCATCTGAAACCATTGGTTATATTGCAGAGATTTAATTCAGGGAGGAGAACCCAGGGGAAACTATTGTGACTTATATCACCAAGGTGAAACAATTCTTGGAGTATGGTGACTTTTGAGCCACTTTGAATGATATGCTGCGGGACAGATTAGTCTGCGGGGTGAATAAGGAGGCTATTCAATAGAAGTTACTAGCAGAGGAAAATATAAATTTTAAGTGAGTGTTGGAGATAACATTGGCAAAGGACAGCATTGGGAAGTGTCACAAAGTGTCCAAAATTATTCCACCTCCTTTGCTAATTTGCAGGCGGTGACTACTCAGCAAGAGGAGTTGTGAAATGTGTGGGCTTGGTGTCCTGAAGGAACATCAGCCATTACGTAACTTTGCAGTGTAACATGGTTACAGACATAGTTCTACACAATGGACACACACATACAAACTGGGCCCTTTCAATTGCTGCCTCAGCAGAGAGCCTTCCTCCCTTCTCAAGACAGGCTGCCTTTAGAGGGTGCTGATAGCACTGGCAATGAAAACAGAGAGGGAGACAATGGAGAAAATTCGGCTGGTTCTCAGCAGAGCTTGGCTGATAGGCTGAAGTGTAATTTTGGGTAAACCCATTACTGAGGAACAATATAGCCTTTGGCCTTTGCAGTGACTTCAGATCTGATGGTAGATTTGTCTGAGGGCCACACATATGTTTTCACCAGGATTTGTGTCATGTTCAATAATGATGTGACAAGTTGAATTTAATGTCGGTTTAAAAATTCAATAAATGTTTCCTTCACATAGAATCAAAATGCTTGCTTTATATTAATAAACGCTATATTTCATCGGGGCAATCTGGAGACCGTGTTTGCCGTGTGTACGAATACTGGCGGGGCCTCAAGTTCTGGAAGTCGCAGTTTTTGCCAGCAAGAACACAATTTTGAATCTTCCCCGCCCACCCATCGGTGACGTTATCAGGTTTACACCCACAACGGGTCTGGGCCTGTTTTAGTTTTATTTGAATATATTTAAACATTATTAGCCCACCCCCTCACCAGATTTTGAACCCCGCTGTATATTGTCACTGCGCTGACATGATGTGACATCAGTGCGGGCGCTGGCTCAGACCGTGGTGGGGGGAGATGGGGCTGAACATCAGGAAGGGGAATAGCTGACGGTCAGGGGGTCGGGGAAGAAGGAGCAGATGACAGGGGTGGGGGGAGAAGCGGCCGACTCTGCTCAGGGGTGGAGAGGGGAGCCCCTGAGACCTTTGTGGTGGGCTGGGGGGGAGGTTTATCCATGTTTAAAGATGGTGCCCCGATCTCTGCGCAGCTGGGCTTTCCCCACGTGTTGAGGGCCTGTCCCCCAGTATGATGGCGTGAAGCACCCCCTCTTGGGTGTCGTAAGATCTGGAGAGAAACACAACACTCTGCCATTTTTTGGTAAGATTTAGCCCATTGTTTCTGTGTACTCTGTACCAATGTCTCATTTTAACTTAATTTGTTTTTTACTATGACTTATTCCTAGCATAAGCATCCAACATGTGTCGTGCGGGTTAGGCATGGAGTAAAGCTCCCTTAGACTTAAGAACATAAGAACATAAGAAATAGGAGCAGGAGTAAGCCATCTAACCCCTCGAGCCTGCCCCACCATTCAACAAGATCATGGCTGATCTGAAGCGAATCACTTCCACTTACCCGCCTGCTCCCCATATCCCACTTATGGCAGAACTCTCCCATTTTGTGACTAAGTGTGGTGGTAGGGTACTTTGGCTGCATCTTTCCTGCTGACCAGAATAGCAGAATCCCGCACCAGATTCTGTACTTGGAGTCTAATTAATTATGCACATGCGAGTTCTCTCTCCTGATGGGTGGGCAGCTGATTCGTCCGCCTGCTCTCAACTGAGGAATTCAAAGGTCCTGGTGCCATATTTAAATACCAGTCGAGCACATTTATATCACTCCCTCCAGCCCAGCTGTCTTCAGCAGACCATGCAGGATGTCAGCAACCCAGAGGGTAAAGGCTAGCAGCCTCAAGAGGAAGTCTGTTCCCCGGTATGACCACAATTTTACAGAGCGTTGAAAGTAGGAGACTAACCGAGAGTGCAATGGAAGAATTGAGTCTTGAGGTAATAATGAAGGCAGGTTTTATGTCAGTACAGATTGGTAGCAATGACACTTGACACACTGGCTGAAATTTTCCCACCCTTCCCGCCAGAGGGATCTTCCGGTGGTAACGCCAGAGTGTCTCACTAATGACAACTCCCTGCAGCGCATACTGCAATGGTGGCTGGTGCAAAAGCCCATAGATATCTGGCACTTCCTGGCCATTGCCCCCGGTATACTGGCAGGGGCACTGCTGGAAGGGGTTCCGGGGGGTGGTGCCAAGGGTCCATTGTGTTGGGGGGGGGGGGCGTGTCTGAGTTGGTTGGGGTGCAAGGATTCTGTGGTGATGGCATGCTGCTGGGAGGGTTCCATGATGGGTGGGGTGGGTGGTGTTTGGGATGGTGGTGGAAGGGGAGGGCAGGAAATGCCAGGAGGTCTGTGTCCGTGGGGAGGGAGGGCTTCTGTTTTGATGGGGTCCTTGTTTTTGCCTTTCTCTTCACATTGAGGAGCCCTGTAAAAAAAAGAGTGAAGCGATCTTTTGAAAGCTGATGCTGCTGTTGATATGGGCACTGACATTGTGGGACCCGCCGCCTCCTAGTGTTTTTCCGGCAAAGCATTTGAAAATATGGCAGGATATGTGCAGTTGGCGGACTGAGTTCGCACTTTGTCAAAAAAAGGCAAAATTCCGCCCACAATCTCTTGCAATCAAAATGTTCAAATTGTTTAATAAACCAGATTTGTTGGTGCATGCAGGAGGTCATGGAACAACTCTGGTCTTGCCCCTTGATGACTTTAGCAATAGGTTTCTCTGGTCTTCCTGCATACCAGATCAAATCACCTCATTTACAGGGGAGGCAATGGTGTAGTGATATTGTCACTGGACTAGTAATCCAAAGTAATGCTCAGGGACCCGGGTTCGAATCTCATCACGACAGATGCTGAAATTTGAATTCAATAAAAAAAACCTGGAATTCAAAGTCAAAATGATGACCATGAAATCATTGTTGATTGTCGTAAAAACCCATCTGGTTCATTAATGTCCTTTAGGAAATCTGCCGTCCTCACTTGGTCTGGCCCACATGTGACTCCAGATGCCAGCAATGCGGTTGATTCTCAACTGCCCTCGGGCAACTTAGGATGGGCAATAAATGCTGACCAGCCAGCGTTATCCATGTCCCATGAATAAATAAAATGAAGTTATATAAAAGAGAATAAAGAAGTCAGAAAATTCTCTCTTCGTCAGGAATTACTTCTCCATTACTTGATTATTCTCCTTGCAGAAAACATTTTGGAAAAACACTGCTGCCATTGTGTAGTAAAATGTCAGGCATCACAAGGGACAGGGACAGTGCTCCTCCAAGTATCAGGGACAGTGCTCCTCCAAGTATCTGGAAAAATGGATTCTTGATGAAGCCAGGGACGGACAATTCCTGGATTCTGTGAGCTTGAGAACCTTCTAAGCTAATCCATGACCTATCTCGCCATGACCTTTCAGCCTTTAGCATTTTTGAGTACATCAAATGTTAAATCAAAAAGGGTATAATTTCATGGTACCAGGCAGAGAGGTGTAGATAAGGAATCCCCGTGCTTTAGGGCCGAGGCACTAAAGGTCTGGCCACCAATTGTGGAGCAATTAAAACCAGGGATGCTCAAGAGATCAGCCCCACAGATGTTTTTCGCCTTTTAGTATTTCTTAACTTGAACCATACAAATTCCGCATCATCTGTGCTAATATCTTTCCTCAATATTGTATCAATGTCTTCTTTAATCAACAATTCTCACATCCAATTTTTCCCTAGTTTTTAAAATTCTTTTATTCGTGGGATGAAGGTATCGCTGGCAAAGCTAAAGTTAACAACCCAACTTTGAATGCTCTTGAGAAGGCATTGGCTACCTTCTTAGTAATTGAGTGGATTTTTAGGCTATTTAAAAAAAAATTCATTTGTGGAACATGGTGGAAGCCTTGACTGTTGACCTTACTTTTCAGTTGTAAAAAAACCCTCTCCAGCATGGGTGGCATGTTGACACAGTGGTTAGCATTGCTGCCTCACAGCACCAGGGATCCAGGTTCAATGCCAGCCTTGGGTCACTGTCTGTGTGGAGTTTGCACGTTCTCCCCGTGTCTGCGTGGGTTTCCTCCGGTTTGCCTCCCACATTCCAAAGATGTGCAGGTTAGGTGGATTGGTCGTTCTAAATTGCTCCTTAGTGTCCCAAGATGTGTAGGTTAGAGGGATTAGTGGGGTAAATACATGGGGTTACAGAGATAGGGCCTGGGTGGGATGCTCTGTTGGAGAGTCAATGCAGACCCAACGGGCCTCCATCTGCACTGTAGGGATTCTGTGATTGTATGTGCTGTTGACAAGCAGAGTTCCCCACAAACAGTGTGTTTGGGGAAAATGCTCGATCCTGCATTAATTTTATAATGTTTAAAATCCTCAATATGTATCTTGAATTCAGTTTATCTATGTGCTTCCTCCCCAGAAGTTAAAAAAACAGTGAAACGGGGAACTAAGAAAGCTGCTCTCAACTAGTGTTGTGTACTTTAAAATGGAACACCTGTATAACAGGGAAAAATAAGAATATTTGTCCAAACTGATTTTTCCCTCTGGGTCTTCTTAGTGATTGTTTCACTAATGATGTCATGAGCTAAGCTTCAAGTGGATGGGTGTTTTTGTGACTGGAAGGCTGTTTACTGTTGGATTTCACCGAGCTCAGTCCCTTGCCTTTTGTTGCATATAATGATTTAGCCTTAAGTAGAAGTGACATGATTAAGAAGTTTGCGTATCATACAAATATTAACGAAGAAGGAAGCTGTAGATTTAAGGAAAATATCAGATTAAGCAGGTAGGCAAAAATAGTGGCAAATGGAATTCAATCCAGAGAGGAAGAAAGTAATGCACTGGGGAACTCAAACAAGGAATACACAATAAATGGTAGGACACTGAGTGTAGTGGTGCAGAAGATCCATATTGGTAAGGTGGGTAAGAAGGTGGGTTATTTTGCATCTTTGATTGAGGCATAGAACATAAGTGCATCAAGGTAATACTAAAAATGTATAAAACACTAGTAAGACCACAGTAAGAGTATTACATACAATTCTGGTCAGACTCCAGGTTGTGTATAGAGGGTACAGAGAAGATTTAGGAAGATAGTTTAAAGTTTATTTTATGAGTGCCACAAGTAGGTTTACATTAACACTGTAATGAAGTTACTGTGAAAATCCCCTCGTCGCCACATTATGGTGCCTGTTCAGGTACACCGAGGGAGAATTTAGTATGGCCAATGCATCTAAGCAGCATGTCTTTCGGACTGTGGGAGGAGACTGAAGCAAACTCATGCAGACACTAGGAGAACGTGTAGACTCCACACAGACAATGACCCAAGCCGGGAATTGAACCTGGGTCCCTGGCGCTGTGAGGCAGCAGTGCTAACCACAGTGCCACCCATGTTTGCTAGGGCTCAAAGATTTTAGCTATGAGGAAAGACTCGATAGGCTGGAGTTATTTTCTTTGAAATGGAGGCGGCTGAGGGAAGATTTAATTGAAGTGTATAAATTAATGAGGGGCCTTGACACAGTGGATATGGAAGGACATATTTCTATTAGCAGAGGAGTCATCAGGGGGCATAGATTAAAAGTATTGGCAGAAAGGTTAAAGGGCAATTGAGGAGAAATTATTTTAACCAGAGGGTGGTGGAGGTTCCGAACTCACCACCTGTAAGGGTGGTAGAGGCAGGAGGCCTTATAAAATGTGGTTATGCATTAGAACTACCATGATTTACGGGGTTACAGTCAAGGGCTAAAAAATGGGATCTTTTTCAGCCGGCAGACACCTGATGGGCTGATTGGCCACCTTTGCCATTAATTCCTATAATTCTAGAGCACTCTCTCACATCATCCAATGATATCCTCAGAAGGACCATTCATATCAGTAAAATATGACAGTAAAATATTTTTACCAATGAAATATAAGATGGGGATGCAGAATTTTGATCATTTGAACATTGGTTCATTTGGTGTTTCATTGATTCTTAGAAGTTTTAGAAATCTAGCTTTTATTGTTGCTACCTTGGATTTGAAATTGACTTTACAATTATGCCAATGCCACACTTAACGAAGATGCCAGATCTTAAATGAGCAAACTGTTGATTAAAGCACCAAGATTCTTTCTAAATGATTTTCCTTTCTCCTCATCAAAGTAATGCATTGGGGAACTCAAACATGGAATACATAATAAATGGCAAGACTCTGAATGTAGAGGAGCAGAAGATCCATGTCAGTAAGGTGGGTAAGAAGTTTATTTTGCTTCTTTGACTGAGGTGTAGAACAGGTGTGCATCAAGAGAATAGTAAAACTGTATAAAACACTAGTCAGACCACAGTAAGAGTACTGTGTACAATTCTGGTCCTACTCCAGGCTGTGAACAGAGGGTACAGAGAAGATTTAGGAAGATATTGCTAGGGCTCAAAAAGTTTAGCTATGAAAAAGATTGGATAGGCTGAAGTTGTTTTCTTTGAACAAGAGGAAATTGAAGTATATAAAATAATGAGGGGCCTACTTAAAAACACGAATTAATCTTTCAATGTAATTCATTGGCACTCTGGAACATCATGAGGACAGCTGCTATGCAAGAAGGCAAGTCTTTTTATCATGGTTTTCTCTCACATTCACCATCTATGAGTGAGATGGTGGGCAGTTGGTCACTAGGAGGAATGCAAGGGCTGCTATGGGGAGTGTTTGTCTTCCAATAATTAGCTGAGATTGGTAACCCATGAGGAATTACATATGCTAATCTATTTCTTTCTGCTTTGTGTACAAATTCAGAACCAATTTCAAACTACACCTCATATTATTATCATGGGTATGTCTGAAAGATAGAAACATTGAGATGCAGTTCTAATGGGGAAAACTGGGTTTGATTTAGTGATATCACAGATTTGAAATGTATGTTGCACGCAATTTCTACTGAGTCTTACAAGGAAATATATTTTTGGAGAGCAATTCAGTTACGGGATTCAGTTAGTTTGTTGGGATGTTGTTGTAGAAGAGGCTGGTAGAAGCAATTCCATACTTACAAGTCACAAAGAATGGTTTCATAAAAGATCAAATGCCTCCTCCATTAATTTGAGATTGTGTTACTCTTTCCTGCCGTTATTTTCAAAGAAGAAAAAGATGGAGCTGTTCTTGAATTTCAGGTAGTCAAAGAGGAACAACTTCTGTTCCTGCTGAACTGAGCCAGTGCAGTCTATATCAACTGTTATCAGCTCAGTAGGCACAGAAGGTTGAGCCCGCTTCTTTCAGTTGTTGATTGTGTTTCAGTCAGCACCCTAGATAATTCAAGCAACATCTCCAAAGTTCATTCCACAGCATTTTCCTAACCGCCTACCTCTACTTCCTAGAAGCAAAAGGATAGCAGGTGAACCGAGTACTGCCATCTCCAAGTTCTCTGTCGAGTTCGCTGTTCCTTCTTCATCATGGGTGAAAATCATACAAGTTTCTCCATAACGGCATTGCAGGTGAACCTACACCACATAGACTGGTGACTCAAAAAGGCAGCTCACTACCACCTTCTGAAGGGCAGTTAGAGTTGGCAGTAAATGCCGGCCTTGCCAGCGATGCACACATCCTATGAACAAATAAAACCAGAATTCTCTGTAATATATTAGCAGTACAACCAGAAGTCATTCTTTATGGCCAACACCAATAGAATGGCCAGAATTCTCCGATATTGTACACCCTGTCACCGTTGCCAGCGGGAATGGGGAATCTGGTAGTCAGCAATTTCTGGATTCCAACATCTGCATGGATCTTCTCTTCATCTACCACTTATGCTGTGCCTGTGCCTACGTGCAACTAATTGTGCGACTAATAAGAAATTAAATTTATTTATCTAATTTTTCTAATTGGGATGCAGAGCAAGAGCAATTTATTGTTAGCTGAACACTGAGGAACACCCAGTGGGTGGAGAAAACATTGAATGGAATATTTTTTGATTTAATTTGATTTGATTTATTATTGTCACATGTATTGGGATACAGTGAAAATTATTGTTTCTTGTGTGTTAAACAGACAAAGCGTACCGTTCATAAAGTACAAAGGGGAGAAGGAAGAGAGTGAGTTCAGAATATAGTGTTACAGTCATAGCTAGAGTGTAGAGAAAGATCAACTTTATATAAGGTAGGTCCATTCAAAAGTCACTGGTTTTGGGGTGGGTGATTGTGGGAGGCACCGGGATCATATCCAAGAAAGAATACCAGTGTAAGGAGTTTAACGAATTCTCTTTAATGGAAATCATCTTTGATAGAACTCAATGATGAATAGACTTAAGCCTCTTCTATCAGACATGCAATAGGTTTGGCAACCTTATTTGAGAATGGTCGAATGCCATTCAGTACTAAGCTATTACCCGACCCGGTTTCCTTCAGCGTTATTAAAGGATAGCCAGCCCCTATTTCCAAGCTGGAAATCTTTTGAAAATAGAGTATGGTTAAAGGCTAATTTCATCCAAAATGAATGGAAAGTGGAGAAGTTAGAGTTGGAAGCATTTTTGCTGCGGTGGACAATTATATAAAAGACTAATAAAAAATAATGAATAAACTATAAATGCATACATTCCTTTGTATCATTTAATACTATGTCACATGTTGGATTAATATAATGATGTTGAGTTATGAAAATGTAATTTTTATACACCCAATATATAACATTTTAATAAAAGATAGATTTCACTCTACTGAGAGAACTATTATTTAATATAATTATTTGTATTTTTAAAATCTGTAATAGTATCTATAATCTAACTACTTCTGTCCATCTCCTATCCAAATAACACATCAGCCTAAAACTGACTCGATGCAATAATATTTTACATTCAGCTCCAATTTCTATGTCTGCTATTTAAACAAAGAGATTAACCCTTTAACATAATTTTGTACAAGCTAAATCCTGGGCTATTTATCTCACCAGGGCCGCTTTTTAATTATTTGTTCATGGGATCTGAGCATTGCTGGCAATGCCAGCATTTATTGCCCATCCTTAACTGCCCCTTGAGAAAATAGCTGCCTTCGTGAACCACTGCAGTCCACGTGGTGTAAGTGCACCCACAATGCGCTTCAGGATGTTTGCCCAGCGAAAGTGAAAAGGATTAATTTGCAGATATACTAGAATTTAACTGACAGATACTTTGTCGTGCATTTGAGCATTGTGCACCTATCAGCAATCCTTACCTTTAGGCGTGTGCTAGACTTCATTTGGAAAAGTCTTATGCATGCCTTACTCCATATAAAGCATAACAGTCCCATTTGCTTCTGCGTTTCTCAGGAAAATTCGTGAGTTTCTCAACGCAACAGGAACTGTGAGGAATGGACACTTTCTCACTTTTGTCAAATGCAGGGTATAAAGTTGGAAAATCTCAGCTGGTCTGGCAGCATCTCTAAGGAGAGAAAAGAGCTGACGTTTCGAGTCCAGATGACCCTTTGTCAAAGCTTTGACGAAGGATCATCTGGACTCAAACCGTCAGCTCTTTTCTCTCCTTACAGCTTTGACAAAGGGTCATCTGGACTCGAAATGTCAGCTCTTTTTTCTCCTTACAGATGCTGCCAGACCTGCTGAGATTTTCCAGCGTTTTCTCTTTTGGTTTCAGATTCCAGCATCCGCAGTAATTTGCTTTCATCCAGGGTATAAAGTTGTTTTGCATTTACCGGCAAAAATTACTTTTGTTTAAGAACAAATCACATTTCTGTTATCACAACGGAAGCAAGAAGTGTGACATAATTTCCCTGTGATGAGAGAGTGCTATGAACGTTTTAGATAACTGTTCTCAGTGGCTACATACCTCCATTAAAAAGCCTGATTCCTCTGGCTATGAATTGAGAAAAATGGGTTATTGTCGGGAACTAGAAATAAAAAAGGTTTGAAGCTTGCATTTTAAGGAGAAACAATATTCAGCTGAGTTGCCACGTCGCACTAAACGTTATTAAGTGCTATAACTATTAAATCTGCACATTTGCTGGCCTTTGTCAGTCATCCTTTGTTCCTGTGTTTTCAGTAGTTAGGATTTTATTATATTTCACATTCAGACAATCCAAACAAAACAAAGCACACACAGAGATAAAAACAAATTAGTGAAGCTGTCTAAAAGTACAGTTCAGAGGCTGTCCATTAGGAAATAAAAAAAAAAATCTCTTATTACAGTTATAAATAAATTACAGCTTGTGCAATCTCTAAGGGCCCAGTGTGTGTCTACACAATGCCTGCCATCCTATCAATCAAAGGACACTTATAGGACCGCAGGGATAATGTGCTGCGCCAAATGCAAGTCAAAGGAGGCTCCGCTCCTTCCGAATTATCCTTCCTTTGGGTGAAACTCAAGTGAAATCTTCTCAATGTTCTTAGTTTAGAGTGGTCAGCAGAAGCTGGGCAGATAATCAGTCAGAGCCTATCACCAATGACATCAACAGGTTCCACTCCACTGGTGCCATGAGTGAAAGCTACGCATGCAACATAAAATGGTTGCTATCTCACCTCTAAACATTTGGAAAATACAAACCTAGAAAGGACAAAGGGAGTTATGAGTATGCCTACATAAAAAATTAGGATCATGTGGGGACACTTTTGTGTTCATCAAAGTGAGGATGTAAACTCTGAGAAATGGACGCCTTTTCCACTTCCAACTGGAATCCCAGCGAATTTAATATGTTTTGCATTTAAATTGTTAGTGAAAATAGTCTACGAATAAAGCTCTATTTTTTTCTGATGTAGCAGAAGCAAGCAATGCAACAAGTCTAATGGTGGCAAAAGATGATGCACCCATTGAAAACAAGCCAGACCCAAGTGAGATCCAAGCGCGATCCAGTACTTGAAAGCTCAGGACTATTAGTCATGAACATTATGTTTTGTTTGCCTCCTTCCACTTTTCCAAACATAAACAATTAGGTCCAAGAAAATATTGTCCTTCTGGGGAAGAATTCAAGCCTCAAAAAAATCAGTGACTTATGCTCTTAGTAGGGAACGATATTTCTGAGTAAGGCTTCCCAAAGTATGGGTAGTTATGAGCTATGATCACAAGATTACAAGCAAGTTAGTTGGAACAGTCCAAACATGTTTCAGTTAGGCTCCATGCAGCTGTCAAAGAGTTGAGTTGGTCAGGGCTCAGCTCAAAGCTTGGTCCCAGATATGAATTGTGTACTGACAGGCTTGCATGGAGTGCGAACAGCAAGATGGGACTGCTGGGTGCCCTGTTTGGTGCTGCAAATACTCACTAATTGTAAAAATGATGCGGAGATGCCGGCGTTGGACTGGGGTGGGCACAGTAAGAAGCAGTGCTCCGAAAGCTCGTGCTACCAAATAAACCTGTTGGACTTTAACCTAGTGTTGTGAGACTTCTAATTGTAAAAAAAAATCCGATAATTAAACTTTTCAAACAAAAAAATTTGAGTTGAAACCCAGTTCTCTCCTTCACCTGGATTCACTGAATGAAATTTTATTTTTAGCAGAGCCAGAAATGGAACATTCCTTTAATACCAAACATCATTATCCTGAGGGATCTCAGGACTGAAAGAGTTGTAAAGTATATTTAATGGTGATGTGCTGCGCTTTAAGGGAAATACAATCTAGTGTTTAGATCGTGATGCAGGGTTAATGTTCAGGTACCAGTTTTCAGTCAGGGAAAAGCTGTTTCAGGTAAGTCCCATTCTCTGAGCTGTGCAGACTTTAAAATTTTTTTTAATGGTACCGAATGGTGTGTGATCATGGCTCATTCTCTCTTCACTCACATGTTATTTGTCTCCATACATGTAACATGACCACCTCTGCTCTACTGGATACCTACGTAAGTAGTTGAGGGAGAATTTTCCAGACTCTTTGGAGCCAGGATCCAATGGAATGTGAATGTTTTTAAAGATTTTTTTTTTTTTACAATGTTTCCCAGGAATAAAAAATGAAACACAATTTAAAGGTGTCTGGACTTTCCAAAACTTAAGCCAGGATTTTACGGCCCAGCCTGCTGCCGGAATCTTCCAGTACCGCTGGAAAGTCAGTGGACTTTTGGCTGGCCCAGTGCAATGTTTATGGTAGGTGGGGCCAGGAAGTCCCGGCCTTGCTCTTATTTTGCCTCCTCATTCTACCTGTGCTGTCATTAATTATTTTCCCATCAGGTGCACTCCCATTCCACGTTAATGGCCATTTCTGCTGATTCTAAAACCTCATTTGCTGATGATTCACACACCCTGCAATTTTTTTTCAGATCAGAGACCTTTAGCAATCATTTTTTAAAAATCTACCACATCTTAAATTTGAATATTCCACTCTTAGTCCTTTTTGGTCTATTGTTCTTCTCCTTTGATGTCAAGTGGAACTCCTACTCTTCTCTATTGCTAAAGCTGCCTTTACGATACTTAGTTCTTTCTTTCATGCCAAATTCTTCTCTTTCCCACACCAACTCTTGATGCTTTATAATACCCGCATCCTTTCAACATTGGTTCTATGCAATCGGAGGTTCTTCTAACACCTTTTGTACACTCCTGGGCCAGGTACAACAGAAGCACTGATCTGACAGTTGATTCCTCATTCACCTCTCTCCTATAACCTCAATCCTCATTACAAATCCTCTCCATCTCATTGCTACTTCTTGATGTTGAGATGCCGGTGTTGGACTGGGCTGGGCACAGTAAGAAGTCTCCCAATACCACAAGCTTTTGGAGCGCTGCTCCTTCATCAGGTGAGTGGATAAAGGAGCAGTGCTCTGAAAGCTTGTGATTCAAAATAAATCTGTTGGACTTTAACCTGGTGTTGTGAGACTTCTTACTGTGCTACTTCTTGGTCAGTGATGCTCTATACCTTCTTCTCTTGTTCCTCCTTAACCCCAAATCTAGCACATCCTTCCAAATGTATCCTCATGTTGACATTCATTGAATCTTACTTCAATTAATTCTTTCACAGGACTTCCACTCCATGGATGTTCTTTACCTCACACAGCCTACCCTTCCTTCTGTAAATCTGAGCGTTCAAGATACAAGCTTGGCTCCTCTTAGACACCACTTGCTGATTTATCTCATATGTTCTTGAATTTGATTATATTCTCTACAATGGATGTTTCTGTGGGCTTTGGACCCAGAGGTTGGAAGCAAAGCAGGTCCCAAGCCCGCACTTGCTGGCATTTCCCTGTTGGAGTAATCTTCCCAGAGGAGGACATCTAATTGGCCACCTCTGTGTTCCATTCAGGAGCTGTGTCCCATTCAGGACAGCAGGTGGATTCACGATGCCACAGACCAAATCAGACGGCAGGCAACTCTGGAGCGTTGACAGCCCACCAGATGAGGTAGGTCAAGAACTCTTGGAGGCCTGTATGCAAATTAAAAATTATGAGGGCTGATGCTGTTAGGCCCTTCAGAGACAAGAGAACCCCACTCCAGATGAATTACTTGGGGTCTGGGTATGGCTTTTCCTACTCATAACATCACGGGGGTATGGAGCCTTCAGCTCCAATGGGCCCCCAACCTGCTTCAGGGAGTCCGGCTTCATTGTGCCTTGACAGGGATGCCACGCCTACTGCTGGCAAAAGGCCAGCTAGGCTGCAGAATCACTCCTAATTGGGCCCTTAATTGGCTTCCACCGATTCCTGACACCAACCTTCTCCAAGAAAGATGCCAACAGCAGAAATGCATAGGAGAGCTGTCCCACCATGATTCTACCTCTCTTCCTGGCTCATACCCACATCTCCAAGCCCCCAAGAAAATCTGGCCCTTGGTTTAGAATTCTCAGTTAAATAATGATGTACCTTTATTTCCCAATCCTATACAAAACATCAGAAGAATTTCCTCAGTAATTCTACTGAGGAAATCAGAATTCCCCCCCTCCTCCTCCTCCATGTACAATATAATTCACAGCCCAGCCACACCCTGAGTTGTCAGATGGCACTATATTTTTACACTGATAAATTAGTTCAGTTATTGGCTGCTGAAACAAATAAGAGATTGACTATTAAAATATTGTTATCATTCTACTTATTGAGTTACCACATATAATTGACGGGGAGGAACTGAATGCACTGAGGGCGAACGGAGGGAGATGTGGCATTGATGTTTCTATATTTTTCTTTCATGGGGACTTACATCTTCATGACTTGAATTTGAATCCTAGCAAACTGATTCTGCTCCTGCTGTTGGTTATAAGAATTCCAAACTTTGGAATCATCATAACTTGGACCAATTCCCAAAGCGGTATCATATCGAGAAAACACATGAATAAATTAGTGACATTCATCTGATCAAAGACGTGAATACAGTTGACACTGTTGAAATCTTTGCAGAGGTGGGATCTGAGAAGATAAGAGGTATTAGATATCTGGATATTGCCACAAAATCCTCATTTATGTCCCCCTTGGGTTTTGCAGTTTTAATCATCTTATGGAACTCAAGACTTCTGGAAAACATTACAGCAGATCACACAACACGAGAAAGATAATTAGCACTGGCAAGATCAGTGAACCGAGTGACATAAGCCTGAACTGACATATGAACAGCAAATGGTAGTCTGGAAATCCTCTTGAGTTTGACCCCCTGAGGTGCGGAACTTAGCCACTGTGAACATGAAGGCATTCAAAGATCTGTTCACAGAGTTAGCTAAGTCCTTCACCGCACAGGGCTCAGAAACAAAATCCCTCCTCCAGGCTCTCTTAGTGTCTCCACGTAGCCATGCACTTCATAATCTGAAACAGCTGATGGTGAGCAGTAAGAAAGCCTCGCATGCTAAGGAGGCAAGCGTGAATTCACTCCCTCATATCAATTCACAAGACAGAATTTTTTACTGTTTTCAATGGAACCTAACACCTTATATATGGGACCAAACACATTCTCAGTATCTTTTCTTGAAGAGGAAGTGTTTGCACTAAGCAACTGACACTTTTCAGCATCATATTTTGCAGCGATTTACAGGGGATAATTTTACTGATTGGAAAATGATGAGAAATTCACATCCACGTCGCATTTGGCAGCGGGCGAGATTCCTGACCTGCAAAGTGGATTGGTAAAATTATGCACATAATATTCTCCCAGTGTATTAACTCCTTCAAGTTGAGTGATATCACGGTGCTGTGGAGATTTCAGACAGCACTGGATCCCAGAACAACTGAGAAACAATTGGCTCAGTGATTAGACTTTTCACATCAACATGTCACTCACCCTAACAAATAAATTTTGTTGCAAGGTGAACGAGGCTGGGATTTTCCAACGCTGCGAGCGAGGACAGAGAATTTAGGCGCTCAGCCGATTCTCCGTTCACTGCAGCGGGACCGGAGAATCCCGCTAGCGTGAACGGCCGGAAAATTCCTACCAAAAACTTTGTTGAGCAGAATCTTGGTGACGTTAGTGTGGCAGTAATGTAAAATGTGCAATATTGGCCACCTGTTAAAATTACTCTCCTGAATTTCAGTTCCAGTGACTCCTATAGATGTTCATTGAGTGGATGCATGTGTTTTACACTCATATCTGAAGTCAAAATGGCTTCCCTTGTCTGCTCACATCCTTCCACAGGCCGTCATACAGGTTAGAGAGACTCTGTGACAAACAGGAGCTAGCTGCTATGTCATATCATGCTACCTTCAGAGAGGCAGATGACAAACCAGACAGACCCAAATCTTTTCTCCTCCAGTAATTAGCATGTTTGCTATGAGGCGGATGAAGTTCATCAGTCCCACGTGTTCCCAATGGCAATTTTTCTTCTAGGAACGGTCGGTAATAGCTGGTGACATGTTGGTAATCCCTGGCAATGTGATTTTACATTATTGAATCAAATCACTCTGCCAGGAACCCAGCCAGCCACAGCAGGCAACATCTTGCAGTCCTCGTGTTTGCACCTGGAGATAAGCTGAGGCCCAGCAGTATATAAGCTGCTGATTCAGATAAGTTACTAATCGCCATTCTTAGTGATATTGCGAGACTCAAAACAATCAACTTTTTCCAATCCAAAGCAAGACAAAAAGTTTGAAAGTAGTTGGGCTGCTCTCGACTAGAGCATCTGCTGCACTATTCTTATGGCTCTGCAAACTGAACATGCTTGAAGCTTTCAGTAGAAGTTATACCAGTCTTCTGAGTACAATAACAAGGGGAAATGAACCTGTTGGTCGTTGAAATAAAACAGGTAGGTTTCAGAGTGATGAAAGAAACACTTGCACTTCAGAGATACAAGGAGATTAATACAATACCTTTTCAAAATGTAACTGTCTCAGTACAGGACATAAATTCAGCGACTTTAGCAGTGAATGGATAAAGCTGATCCCCAAATTCCAGTCCTCTTATGGGGTGGATATCTATCTGTAAAGCACAGTGAATAAAAGAATATCATTTTCATTCATGGGTATGAATGGAATGTATGTTAGTGTGTTGGCTGGGGCTCAGTGGCTTGCACACTCAGCCCGAATCACAAGATTTTAGGCTCAACTCCCACCCCAGGCTTGAGCACATAAATCAAAGCTGATACTTCAGTTTGGTCCTGAAGGAGTACAACGCTGGAAGAGGTGTCCTCTTTTTGATGAGATGTTAAACCAAGGCCTTCTTAGGTGGATGTAAAATATCCCATGGCACAATTTCACAGGGCAGGGGATTATCGCTGGTGCCCTTGTCAATATTTATCTCTCAATCAACTTTACACAAACAGGGAATCTGGTTATTATCTCAGTGCAGTTTGTGTGGGGGTTTGTTGTGTGCACATTGGCTGCCATGGCTCCAACATTACAACATTATTTATAAATACTCCATTGGCTGTGAAATGTTTTAAAGCATCCTGTGGTCTTGAAAAGTCCAATGTAAATGCAAGTCCTCCTTTTTTTTAAAAAAAAGAACGCTTGTTTTCCCACATTTTTGATTGGATGAATCCAGTACACTTAACGGTGTGAAAGTTTTCTCTCTCAGTTAACCGTATGGAAGCTTCAAGAATTTTTTTTTGGCAAACTCAACTGAATGGGCATCAATCCCACAGCAAAACAAAACTGTACAATTCAGTATCATCAGGCAATGAATTGGCAATCCAACTCAGAGACCGCAAAGATAGTGTGGGAAGGTGGAATGCCACACTGGTACAGTAGAACCAAATACTAATACAACACAGAAGGAAGACATGTGACTCATCATGTTGGTTCTTTGGTAGTTCCACTTTCCCACTCTTTCCACCAAGTTCTGTAACTTTTTTTCTCTTCAAGCACTTATGCAAATCTTTTTTGAAAGTTAGATTGGGACCTGGTTCCCTTTTTGTGCAATCCAGATCATACCAACTCTCTGTAATAGAAAGTTTCCACATGTTGCCTCTGCTCCTTTTGTCTTAAATCTGTCTCCTGCGGGTTACTGATCTTCCTGTCACTGGAAATAATTCATCCTCATTTACTCCATCACAGCTGTTCATAATTTTAAACACTTCTATTAAATCTCCACTTAATCTTCCGATTAAAGTTTATTTATTAGTCACAAGTAAGATTTACATTAACACTGCAATGAAGTTATTGTGAAATTCCTCTAGTCGCCACACTCAGGCACCTGTTCGGGTCAATACACCTAACCAGCACATCCTTCAGATTGTGGGAGGAAACCGGAGGAAACCCACGCAGACATGGGGAGAATGTGCAAATTCCGCACAGACAGTGACCCAAGCCGGGAATCGAACCTGGGTCCCTGGCGCTATGAAGCAGCAGTGCTAACCACTGTGCTACCGTGCCGCCAAGAGGAGCAACCCAGCTTCTCCGGTCTCTCCATATGACTGAAAAGTACCACTCAAATAAAACTCTCTGCACCCTCACTAAAGCCTTGATATCTTGCCTAAAGTATGGTGCCCAGAATTGAAAACAATCCTCCAGCTAAGCTTTTATTAAAACAGTTTAGCGTAACTCCCCTACTTTTGTACTCTATTCTATTAATTAAGCTAAAAATCCCATAAATTGTTGAGGACAGCCTCCTCAAATTGTCCTGCCGCACTCAAGTATTTGGGTACCTACAGTCATAGGTCTCCCTGTTCCCCCACCCCTTCAAAAGTGTTCATTCTTTCCATCAGTTCATATTTCTTAGCATTAAATTTCATCTCACACGTTCGCCCATTTTACCTGTCTGTCTGTGTCCTCTTGAAGTCTTTTATGTGTATTTCTAAGTTCCATGTCATCTGCAGGCTTTGAAATTATTCTCTGTGTATCAAAGTTCAAACATTAATACATTGGCCCTGATCCCAGCTCTGTAGAACACCACTGCACACCTCCCTCAGTCTGAAAAACACCTGTCCACCACTATTCTCTGCTTTCTATACCTTAGACAATTTGTATTCACACTGTCACGGTCACTTATTTAATCCCACAGGCTGTTTATTTTTGCTAACAAATCTATTTTGTGGTAGGTTGTCAAATGTCTTTTGAAAGTCCATATACACAACATCAACTGCACTACCCTCAATACTTCATAAGCAGTCAAACATGATTGGTCTTCAACAAATCCGTATTGACTTTCATTTCTTCGCCCATACTTTTCCAACTGCCAATTCCAAGGAGAATTGGAAAATTGTGGCCAGACTCTTCGCAATTTCCACCCTGACATTTCCTACACAACACAACACAAAACTTGGTGGGAATGTGAGTGGTAAGGAGGATGTTAAGAGGCTTCAGGGCAATTTAGACAAGCTGAGTGAGTAGGGAAAATACGTAGCAGATGCAGTATAACATGGATAAGTGTGAAATTATTCACTTGGGTAGGAAAAACAGAATGGCAGAATAATATTTAAACTGTGATAGATTTGGACCTGGGTGTCCTTCTATGCCAGTCACTGAGAGCAAGCATGCAGGTACAGCAAGCATTTAGGAAGGCAAATGGTATGTTGGCATTCACTGCAAGAAGATTTGAGTACAGGAGCAAGGATATCTTACTGCAGTTGTTCAGTGCTTTGGTGAGAGCACACCTGGAATGATGTGCAGATTTGGTCTCCTTACTGAAGAAAGGATATACTTGCCAAAGAGGGAGTGCAACAAGTTTTCACCAGACTGATTCCTGGGAAGGCAGGACTATTGTATGAGGAGAGATTGGGTCGACTGGGCCTGTATTCACTGGGATTTAGAAGAATGAGAGGAGATCTAATTTCAATGTCTAAAATTCTGACACTGCTGAATAGACTGGATGCAGGGATGTTGTTTTCTCTGGCTGGGGTGTGGGGTGGGGGTGTTGTCTAGACAAGGGGGCACAGTCTCAGGATACTGGGTAGGTCTATAGGACTGAGATGAGGAGAAATTTCTTCACTCAAATTTCTTCACTCAACCTGTGGCTTTCCATCAAGTACGACCATTGGCTGTAAAGTGCTTTGAGATGTGCAATGGATGTGAAAGCCGCTATAGAAATGTAAATCTTTCTTTTTACTTCCCTCAGTGACCTATGAGGCGGCCCATCCAAACAGGTGACTTTTCTACTCTTTTGTCACAGGTACTCTACTGAGATTGCAGTTTGATCTGTGAGGAGGAAACATTTTTCTATATTTAACCTGTGCTGTGCCTAACCTGGGAATACAAAGATGTTACACATGCAGCATCTACTGGCAAAAAGAACAATCCTGTACAAGCTCTCTGCCTGAATTATGCTACAATTATCGATAATTACAATTGTCAATGATTGATTTGGGCAGATTAGCCTACTTCAAGATGAAGAGACTGGAAGAATGGTGAGAACATAGTTAATGAGCCAGTCCATTATCATATCCGTCTCATGCCAGTTAAGTAAGGAAGAGTATAAGGGATAACTGGGAATGATGCAAGCCTCAAACTGATTGGAAGCTTTAACTGATACCATGAACCATTTTATCAAAGCAGGGATGGTTCATAACTATTGTCTGTACTTTGCAATTGAAATTACAACTTTGAAATTGGCGCAGCAACTCTGTTATTCATTTAATAATGTGTGAGCAGTCTTTGTGTGCTTTAGTGATAGCTGTCAAGACGGATGTCATGAACTATTAAAGTGATATCCACATCCAAAGACGTTGATGTAATCATAGAAGCTTCTAAAGAACTATATTTATTTACTAAGAAGTAAAAGAGCATTGCCAAAATCTGGAAGGCCAATCTTGTGATTTCAAACCTCCCAGTGGGGAGCTGTGATTAAAAGGGAGAATGTGCTGGAGAACTGGCACTACAGTGTTGTGGGCCTACCTCTGACCTGCACTTCTCTCCTGTTTGACTCCCTGTTGTAAGTGCGAGACTGCTGAATTTGACCTTTTGGAGCAAAGTCATTATATGTTACTTAAAATAACACAGTCACTATATAGGGAATATCACGGAATATGTGAAAGGTAGAATAGACCAAAGACCATTTTTTTCTAGATACCAAGATATTTTTAAATAGACTGCTATTTCTCAAAGACATAAATGAAAATGTCAAAACATAATGAGGGTCCAGCACTGTTACTCTTTGTATATTGCGCACAATTCTAAACCTTTACATATTTTTCCTTGTACTTCCCTGCATTCAACCTTGTTCAAGTACAATATAATAGTTGGGGGGATTTTTGACAAATTTAATTACTTTGGTCTTCAGGCAGTTTTACATAAAGGGGTTCCTGAGCTTCTTGATTATACACTACTCTCCTTCAGGAAAGACAAATTCCCTGTCAGCAAGAAGCCTGTACCACGGCTATGATGGGGTTTATCGATTTCCACAGCTACACTCTGAGCCATTGGGCTTACATGTTTATCCTATACTCCTCTCTCGCTCTGCGCCACAAATCCCTGACATGCCTTTCCTGAGATATTATCAGCTCACAAGGTCACGTACAGGCTACATAATGAGTGGAGTGAGTGTATGTATGCATGTTCATGAGAATGGAAGTTCAAAGGCCCTTTTTCTAACTAAAAAATTTCCTTTCAAGAAACGGAATCACTCTCTGATAAGAAGCTCTGTGTACAGAGGGGCTTTCAGGGCCGGCCACTTCCTAGAAGAAGCAGCTGTAAAACCTCTGTTGTTATACCGATATGTCAGTTTGCCAGCTGGAAAAGCTCTGCCCTCTACACATACCGTTATCTGCTGCAGAGAGACATTTTGTATCCTCTGTCTGAACTTTTCCTAAAGCCATGATAAAAGATCAAATTGTAATACACGATATATTAAGTGACATAAATATTATGCCACTGACCATAAGAAGGTTTTAATTATATACATAGAATATTTTTGTTAAAAAATTAGTTCTGAGCCTTTAATAACATTGACAGCTCCAGGCATTAAATAAAAAATCACTTGGAACAGACCAAGGTGTTTCTTTTATTTTTATTAACCTTTCTGCAGATAGTTATGTTGCTGCAGCCCAGTGTTTATTGCCCATCCCTAGCTTCCTTCAGAAATATTGGGTCTTTATTTTATATCTTACTGGCCACTTTTGAGGGCAATTCATAGTCAACCGTGTTTGCGTAGGACTGGAGTCAAACATTGGCTAAACCGGATAATGATGGCAGGTTTCATTCTCTGAAGGAAAACAACGAACTAGCTAAGTTTTGGTGACAATCCAATTGTTTGCTGTGGCTTTTAGTGAAAGATCAAAAAAATGGATTAGACATTCTTTGTGCCTTTCTATCCTATCCTAACCAAATTCAGATTCTTATTGTGGCAAAGAATGTGAGAAAATCACACCCATTACCACTACAACCTCAATACACCTCCTCTCTCCCAGTGGGAAGGCCACAAGAACACAATAAATAGAAGCAGGAGTGAGCCCCCAGACCCTTCATGCTTGCCCCGCCATTCAATATGATCATGGCTGATCTATGTCGGGTCTCAACTCCTTTTCTGTGCCATTTCCCCATAGCCCTCTATTTCTTGATCTCTCAAATGTTTATTCACCTCCACTTTAAATGTTTCCAGTAATCCAGCCTCAACTGCCCTTCGGGGCAGAGAATTCCAGAGATTCACCACCCTCTGAGAAGAACTTTCCACACCCCTCAGTTTTAAAAAACTGGCCCTTTATCTTGTAGCAATGGCTCCTTGTTTGAGGCTGTCCCACTAGCGAAAACATCTCACTATCTACCCTGTCAGGCCCCTTCAGGATCTTATATATTTGAATAAGGTCACTCCTCACTCTTCTAAATTCCAAGGAATACAGACCCAGACTATTTAGTCTCTCTTGAGAGGACAACCTTCTCATCCCTGGAATTAGCCTGGCGAATCTCCTTTGGACGGCCTCCAATGTTTTTAAGGTAAGGGGAACAGTGGCTGCTTTCTTTCCTGCATACCTCTTGGGTGGGATTTTCTGGCCGCATTCACCCCAAAACTAGAAAATCCCACCTGAGGTCAATGGACTTTTGCAAGGTCCTCCCTCCTGCCCGCTATGATCCCCGTGGTAGGCGGCATGGGAAATTTCTGGTCCTTATTAATGCAGGTGAGTGGATAATGTGGCCTGGTATGTGGCCTATTCTTTACTGCTAATCTGATAGACCCAGGAACTGTCAGGAAAGGATTGGCAGCAGCCTTGGGGGAAGTAGCTGAAGGCCTTCAAATGAGTCTTTTGGTGAGGCTGTAATAGCTTACCTCCTTAAATCTTGGGCTAGTCTAAAGCTAACAAAAGTCTTGTTTAATCTTTAGGTCTCCTGCCCTTCTAACTGCACCTCACCCCACCCCCACCAACAATGGGGTGAAACAAATCTGATGGTAACTCTGCAGAGAAAGGATAAAACAAAACAAAAACATGAAGCTGCCTTTCTAGCCATGACTGGTACAGTTCGATTCCCGGCTTGGGTCACTGTCTTGTGTGGAGTTTGCACGTTCTCCTCGTGTCTGCGTGGGTTTCCTCCGGGTGCTCCGGTTTCCTCCCACAGTCTAAAGATGTGCATTAGGTAGATTGGCCATGCTAAAATGACCTAGTTTCGGAGGGATTAGCAGAGTAAATATGTGGGGCTACGGGGATAGGGTGGGGTTGTTGTCGGTGCAGGCTCGATGGGCCAAATGGCCTCCTTCTGTACTGTAGGGATTCTATGATTCTATTGTTCCAAGGTTGGTAAAGTTCCCACGCCACTTGCAGCAACAGTGCTACAGCAGCACTACGTAGATGTCCCAGTCTTCCAAGTTCTCTCTCAGTAACAGTGATGAAGCTGGGAGCCAGCCCTGCAAACCCAATGACCTCTCACCCCAGAAAAAAATGGATAGGATCATGGCAAGGTTGAGATGCTGAGAAGAAGTTCTGTTTTGAAGAAGCACTGCCAATGGAAGAGGAATTTATTTCACTTTTTGTCACAAGAGGCATGGCGCTCCTTTGTATTTTACTGGCCGTGAGCTGGGAACATCCACTGTCTGTGATACTGTAAGGCAATAGTTCTGAAATATGTACCGTGACCATCATCCAACATCTTCCTTCTTCAAATACCTTGAGTATTCTTTACAAAACTGTTAGTAACATTGGCCCACTGTTCAAACAGCCTCCAGGACTTTCTGAGCAGAATGTATTAGCGTGAGAGGCAATGAAACAAACCTGATGGTAACTCCGCACAAAGGGTAAAACAAAACAAAAACATTAAACTGCCTTTTTTTTACCATGACTAGCACAGCATTGGTAAAATATTCATCACAACCAGTGATCTCTGCTGCATTGCCTATATTTCTGTCTCTGGAGGTATTCTGTGAGATAGCAGCACAGGAATGCCATTCACACATTTCTCATGGGATGTGAGCAATGCTGGCAAGTCATAATTTGTTCTAGTGAAGGTGGTAGCTGTAGACAAGGGCCTGGCACATAGTGTTAATGTGGGACCGAGTGTAAACACTGCCCACACAGTGATGTGAGATAGGAGCTTCATCCAGAGTCAATGTGGTGTTGAACAGAGCTGAGTGCAGCACCAGGGACCCGGCCTCAATTCCCAGCTAGGGTCATTGTCTGTGCAGAGTCTGCACGTTCTCCCTGTCTCTACATGGATTTCCTCCGTGTGCTCCGGTTTCTTCCCACAGTCCAAAAGACGCACTGGTTAGGTGCATTGGCCATGCTAAATTCTCCCTCAGTGTACCCGACTAGGGGATTCTCACAGTAACTTTATTATAGCATTAATGTTAGCTTACTGTGACTAATAAATAAAATAAAAATAAAAACCTAAGTATGGGGACAGCTCCTAGGCTGTGCCTTTTGATTTGTAAATAGTTCCAGCAATTGATTAAGACTTATAATTAATCTGCTAAAGACTATGAAGACTTCATCAAGGTGGAACCAACATCCCATAAAAGTGGTGAGCTGCCTTCCTGAACCGCTGCAGTCCATGTGGTGTAGGTACACCCACAATGCTGTTAGGAAGGGAGTTCCAGGATTTTGATCCAGTAACAGTGAAGGAACATTGATATATATCCAAGTCAGGATGGTGTGTGACTTGGAGGGAAGCTTGCAGGTGGTGGTGTTCCCATGTGCCTGCTGCCCTTGTCCTCCTTAGGTGGTAGAGATCACAGGTTTGGAACTTGTGGATGTAGAATAGTGGGGGTGATGTGAATCGGGGAGAAGGATGCAACAGGGTACAGAAAGGGTTGTAAAACAGGGAGGGTGTGTAGCAGAGAGTGCTGTGCATTGGAGGGATTGAGGGAGGGCTGTGTAACATGTAGGCATGTGTACGCCGGAGAGGGGCTGCGTACGCCGGAGAGGGGCTGCGTACGCCGGAGAGGGGCTGCGTACGCCGGAGAGGGGCTGCGTACGCCGGAGAGGGGCTGCGTACGCCGGAGAGGGGCTGCGTACGCCGGAGAGGGGCTGCGTACGCCGGAGAGGGGCTGCGTACGCCGGAGAGGGGCTGCGTACGCCGGAGAGGGGCTGCGTACGCCGGAGAGGGGCTGCGTACGCCGGAGAGGGGCTGCGTACGCCGGAGAGGGGCTGCGTACGCCGGAGAGGGGCTGCGTACGCCGGAGAGGGGCTGCGTACGCCGGAGAGGGGCTGCGTACGCCGGAGAGGGGCTGCGTACGCCGGAGAGGGGCTGCGTACGCCGGAGAGGGGCTGCGTACGCCGGAGAGGGGCTGCGTACGCCGGAGAGGGGCTGCGTACGCCGGAGAGGGGCTGCGTACACCAATCGCGCCAGGAACCTGTCTGGCTAGTTCAGCTAAAATTATTCCCAAGATGTCTACTCTGGGTTCTAAAAGAAGGAAACAAAGAGCGACTATCTGATACGGGTAAATGTACAGGAATCAGTTTTTATATCATCGAGGACAATTCAGTAGAATATATTTTCCTTTTAGGTTAAATCAACTGGAATTAACAAAAAAATGTATATTAGCAGAACTTGAAATTTTGATTACATTGTTTATTTCCCTATCTGTTTCTCAAAGGTTCTTTTTTGTGCGTTCCCCCCTCTCCCATCCTCTGGACCCTACCTGACTGTGAGAGGAACGATACACACTGTGGACCCTGGGTTAATATAGGTGTCCAAGAGACATCACAAGAAAAGATGGAACAACCTCCAGTCACTTCAGAAACTTGAAAATAAAATGCTGATCTGCCTGCCCAAAATCAAATATTGGGAGGAGTTTGGTTTTACCAATAGGTAAACACTAATACTAAGAAACAACCATTTTGGGAAACATTCAATAAATTACAACTACTATTCAAGGAAGAAAGATATGGGCCGTGATTCTCCCATCCCACTGCATTAAATTTTTAGCACAGCGGGCCAGGAGAATCCAGCTAGTGGCCGATTCGCAGAGGAATCGACGGGGAGATGCACAGACCATTTAAATGCTCATTTTAATATTATTTCAATATCATTAGCGGGCCCTGGATTGAAGTCTTGGGGCCTGCCAGCATCTCCCCCTGCCAGAGTGTTTTACTCCAGCGGGGATTACACCAGCTCCCCACTTTCTGGGAGCTAGCAACCCGACCCCGCTGGAGTGAGGGGGGGGGCCAATTGGGCCCCCCCGGGGGTCAGGCAGCAGGGGGTGTGGACCCCTGGGCACTGGCATCGCCAGCCTGTGCCCCCTGGCACTACCCAAGGGGCAAAGTGTCAATACCCAGGGGCACCTTGACACTGCCACCAGGCATAAGGCAATGTCAAGAGGGTGTGGCATATGGGGGGCGGGGCCCCCGCTTCCACTCTGTATAGGGATCGATGGGGGAAGGAGGGAGGCCAGCGATTGGGGTGGGCTGGGGGGTGAGCTGAGGGTGCGGTCAGCCTGCTGGGGGGTTCGGGACTGCGATGTGGGGGGGAGAGGGGGGGGGGTTACTGTCGGGGGCTTCTCCAGCGGGAATAGGCCCTGCCCCCTGAAATTTAATGATATTCACACTGATAGTCCCTGCAGTGCGCAGAGTGTGGGCGATTCTTCTCGAAACTCCCACTGAAAAAAAATCAGCATGAATTACTCCAGTTTTCACATAAACTTGATACTGAGAATTTTTTTTGAGAGAATTCCGCCCATGAGGTTTAACATAATAATATTTGGATCTCATTTGTCAGACAAAAGCAACATAGCATTTCAATAGAGTCTGGACGTGTTAAAGATTATTTTATATTATTCTCGCTTATAATCATGTTTCGTATAGATATTGCTTCTACTGAGCTGTTGATTAAAAACTTGCAGTGAAAGAACTATAGCACTCACCTTATTGATCTTGGGGACGCTGCTGATGCTGGCTGGGTTGAAATTCAATCTCCATGTCTCTCTTCTCATTTACAGCTTCTCTTTCATCATGTGGGATCTGCAAATAGCATATGCATTTTGTCAATAATAATTGCAGTCCTTTCTGCCCACACTAACTGCGAAGAAAGTCTTTGTGAATGCGAATAAGCTAGAGGAGTTAGTTTCGACTTCAGTGCAACCACAGAAGTGGCCTGCTTTCACCAGCAGGAATCAGCTCATCTGTGGTAAAGTCAGTACTTTCCGCTTTCCTGTCTCCGTCTCCACCCCTCCCTCATCTCCCTCCATTATTGTTGCTGTCACTAATTAATTTGCAGCTGTATTCGAGCACACCTGTCAGGTGGATACTCCCTTTTCTTAAACGGGTGACACCTCAGTTGTTTCCATGCTTAATGCTGAGTCAGCAGCCTGGAGCCGTGTTCTTTTACTTCACAGCCACCTCTGTATTTGCAGCTACTTTTGGGTCGGGGTGAAGAGGGGCTTATTGCAGCAGGACTTCTGGCAGGACACAAGGTTTGTTTCTCTGTCACTCTGCTGGTCTGCCTCACAGTAAGTCTCTTCTGAAGTACACAGAGGAGGAATGGGGTTTATTCTAAATCAGCATTGTTGACAGTAGAGTCATTAATGTTGGAACTCTATCACCATTAATCTGCCAAATACACTTTTGTTAAACCATTGATTCAATGCAGAGAAAGGGCTCCTGCTACCATTGCAAAGGCGGCTATTTGAGGTGTGTACACAGCTGAGCAAATTGCAGCTTTGACTATATACTTCAAACAAAGTAGAAATGGGGGCATGGGAAGGAAAGGGAGAATGCTGTCAAAGTAGACAATGGTGGCTTCTGTTCATTCTTTATTTCTCAGGGCAGTGGCATCTAGTGGACACACTGCATGAGAACTCGACTGACACTTGAAATAGGTGGAGCCCGTCTGCTTTCCTTCTGTTCGGGTTTAAGCACCTCTATGGAAGGGCTTTCATTTAACTTTAAGATCTAAGAAAGAGAATTGGATGGAAGCAACCCGGTAGTGATTTGAGTGCCGAGTTACTCTGGGCTGCCCCTGGAAGGCCTCCCACTATCACTGCCATCATCCCTTTTACAATCTAATGATGAGTCAATGTGGTGGCATGGTTGGCACAGTGGTTAACACTGCTGCCTCACAGCGCCCAGGACCCAGGTTTGATTCCCGGCTTGAGTCACTGTCCGTGTGGAGTCTGCACGTTCTCCCCATGTCTGTGTGAACAATTTACTATCCAGTGCATGAGGTAGGTGAGGAGTAGGGTGTAAAAATGTCTGTAATATAGAAGATATGTGTTGAACTATTTGAAATCGAATCAATTTGAGTTTTAATTTTCTCAGACACGATTTTGAGGATTTGTTGAAAAACATTTAACGATTCATTCTTTTCCCCTTTCTGTCCCTGAGCACCAATGATGTGGTGGCATTCAATGTAAATAGCTTAAGAATGATTGTTTCCACATGTCAGGTAGACAGATCAGATAACGGAAACCACCTGACACATTTGTGAGGACCTTAATTAATGGCTCCTTTTTGATGCCTATGCAAGTTCGACGCATTTTCTCATTCAGTTCTTTTTCCCCCAGTTATGTGTTTTTGCCTTTGAGCTTGTAAAGATGAAGAAGATTGGGACAATTGAGGGCCTGTCAATGGTGGTGGAGCCTTTGGCAGATAATTTGCCAGTGAAGCTGTTTTAAAATCTTACACAGTCAACATGACAACTTTACCAGTTGAAAATCTAAACAAAGCGACGTCATAAAGGGACTTTAACTCCTTTTCATTTTTTGAAGGAAAGAACACACATTGGAGACTGTAAGATGTTTGTGCCATGAACTACAGCCCAATCTGTCCAATGCTTTGGCCTGACCCCATTTGGAGAACCTTATCTAGTTTTGGGCATCAGTCAACACAGCAGGCAAAACATATGGGAGAAAAATTCATCTAGTTCCATTTTTGGGTGCATGGAAAGTGATGTGCGATCACTCTGCACTCAGTCCAGTTGAGGCAAACAGCACATAAACTCTGTGCTGCTTTCTCATCTAAACGGTTCTTTCATGTAGCCCAGTGCAGCCTCTGCAGACTTCCAACTAGCTGTGTGCTGAAAAAGGGCCCCAGTAGTGTCCGTGGCTGGCATATGGTTCAGTTACCCTGCACCTCTTAAAGATAGCTGGCTCCTCTTAAAGGAGAACTCATTGAGCCAAAGTTGCTGATGACAGTCTGTGGAAGAGAGGTAAAAACATAGGCCATGTGGCAACAGGAAAGAGGGAGGGCTCCCAAGTTTTCTGGAGGCATTAAGTAGAGGTGGTGGAAAGGGGGAAGAGATGCTTCTGCAGTGAGTTAGGTGGCTGTCAAGGCAAACCCTGTGAGGGAAATGGGAGCAGGTGATCAAGGAGATCAACTCCCAGGGTCTGGCATTGAGGAGTTGGCAGCAGTCTCACGAGAAGCTCAATTACCTCACACGGATGGTCAAGAAAGCATCTTCACATGACATCTCCTGCCCACCATTCCACTAACCTCTTTTGCTGCTCCACAGCTCCATCACTCACCCATCAACAACCCGTTAACATTTAGGACATGGGTCAATAATTCAAATATTCCACCTCACTTTCAGACATCTACCAATGCTGTCAGCCTCACATCCAACTCTTGCTACATCCAGCTATTCAGCCATGGCAGGCGCATAAACCAAACAAATCACAATTGCTCCATGCCAGTCCACCATTCAGTCATAAAGAACCGTGAGTCAGGCAAACTTGGACTTACGCCCTCATTGGGAAAGATGCCCCACCCTCTAGTGCTGTCAGCCAATCTGATTGGCTGGTAGCTCCTTCTATCCTGGACTACTGGAGAGGATGGCGACCAATGCCCTTGCATCCCTGGCATAGGCAAGCCTGCAGCCTTGGAATGGGAGGATCTTGGTAGGTAAGGGAGGGAGAGGATTGGGTTTCAGAGAGGGAGTGGGTAAGTAAGGGGGAGAACTTCAACCAAAAGGGAGGAAGAGCTGCCCCTCGATCGGCAAACGCCAGAAATCCGATCTGTGGGCGGCCATTTTTAAAGGTTGGGTTCTCTGGGCTGGAACTTCTCCCATCCCTGACCCAACAGCAAGAATCTGGGCCAATACTTCCACTAACTACACCAGCAAAAGTGTGTCAAAAACACCTAAACTGGAGGTCGGAAGGTTTGTCCTTTAACAGCCCTGTACGAGGTCCCTCATGATGTGGAGATGCCGGCGTTGGACTGGGGTAAACACAGTAAGAAGTCTCACAACACCAGGTTAAAGTCCAACAGGTTTATTTGGTAGCAAAATCCACTAGCTTTCGGAGCGCTGCTCCTTCTTAGACTTCTAAAGACTTACCTGACAAAGGAGCAACGCTACCAAATAAACCTGTTGGACTTTAACCTGGTGTTGTGAGACTTCTTACTGAGGTCCCTCATACAGCTGAACCTACGTTCAGGAGGGAGTGTTTAAGAAAGGGTGTTGACTGGACCCATGTGGTCTTGGATCAATCAATATTTGGCATCACAATCTACCCACTCTGCATATCTTTGTGCACTCAGGGCTGGCATCCTGTCAAGCTTGGCACACTGTGCAGGTTGCACAGACGTGGGCGGAAGCATTACAACCGTTATTATTGCACTTTGGGATTTCCATGACATTGGCATCAATGGCAACAAAAAGCCCATTTCATGGCCTTTAGCTTTGAAGCAGGAACAGTGCAGATTCCCCGATGAATCTGAGGCTTACTAGGTAAAATGATCTGGACAGCTTGCATAAACTAGGTTTGTACTCCATTGAGTAAAAGATTTGAAGTGTGATTTGATTAAGATGCTGAACATATTAACAAGATTTGACAGGATAAATATGGACAATCGACCTTAGCAGATTTTCACTGGGCATTTATTCTGAATTCTTGCAATTTCAGTGCTGACCCTCCTGACATGACAGCACGGGTTAGAGAGAGGCTCTATTCTCTAAGTTACACTCCTTCCTAACATGGTTTAGTACCATTCAATAAATCCTCTTGCCTTTTCATCACTGGGATTTAGATTGGAATCTAATCCAGATTTAAGGGTGTGAAAGTTAACTCCGTCTGCAAACTCTCAGGGCACTATGTTGATCAGTCTGTTTTCAGTGCTTAGCAGATGTTAATAGTCGGCTTTCTATTATTCTGCAACAATTATTGATGCCTTGAATGTTACAGAGAGGGTACATTCTCTGGGAGTAATTGCGCACCAAGAGTGATATTAATCGATTCCTAGGTATCTGCAAATGATGTTGATTCACTAACAGTCCAACCAAAACCTTAATCCCCAAGCACAATCCAATTATAATTTTTGTTGCATCATTCTTACACGTTGAGCTGAATAGCACAGCTAACAGAGAGGAGATAAGAACAAAGTTCATGATTGAGACAAGAGACAGAAATGTCTATTAGCCAGCACAGTCAAAATGCCATAGGGCAGATAAAGGGAACTTCCAATGTGAGGTGTTTCATAAGCCGTCAAGATGTTTAGTTCACCAGTTTAGGGAAAACACAACCCGTTTAATTACAGGTTATAACAATGCAGAGGCTGGCAGCCTCGTGGCTGCAATCAGCTCCCAAGCGGACTGAGTACAGAAGCCCACGTTTTGCAGGATGATACCTCATCCTGATCCCAGATTGGCTCCCTTGGTCATGTGACCCTGAATCTGCAGATTGATCCTGAAAGGGACAATCACCATATCCCTCCCCTCAAAGTCCCTTTACACACATATCAATACTCAATTTACAAAGTCCAAGATGATTAAATATTTAGCACATGAATTCTGTCAATTACAAATTAAGTCTTTCATTATCGATAGTCATAAGCCAATTGGTCCAAGATTATAGATAACGCTTTGCAAGTCAGTGAGTCTGAAAAAAACATAATGGAGAACAGCGGGAACAACAAAGAAGCAAGAAAGGTAAACAAAGGAGCAAGTTTGAGAAAGAAGAGAATCAAAGAAAGCCAGACACAAATAGCTAGAAACAAAAAACAAAAATATACTACCAGAGTGTTTGAGAAGAGGACAAATAAGTTAACTGGGAGATGGATTACATCACTCTCTATGCACTGACTTTAACTGACTTCCAGAAAAGCAATGCCTTGACTTTAAAATTCTCATCCTTGTTTTCAAATACCTATATGGCCCTGCCCCTCCTTATCTCTGTAATCTCCTCTAATCCTGCAATCTTTCAAGATGTCCGTAGTCCTCCAATTCTGTCCGCTTGCACATTTGTGATTTTAATCACTCCGCCTTTGGTAGACTTGCCTTGTAAGAAGTCTCACAACATCAGGTTAAAGTCCAACAGGTTTATTTGGATTCACGAGACTTCTTACTGGGCCTACCCTAGTCTAATGCCAGCATTTCCACATCACTCTTGCCTTTAGTTGCCAAAGTCCCAAGCACTGGAATTCTTTCCGCAATTCTCTCCACCTCTCTTTCCTCCTTCCAAGATGCTCCTTAACATTTACCTCTTTGACCAAGCATTTGGTCATCTGCCCCAGTATCCCCTCATGTGACTGTGTGCCAAAGTTTATTTGATAATGCTCCTGTGAAGTCTCTTGGGACATGAAAGGCAATATTATAAATACAGATTGTCTGGAACCTGTTGTTATAATAATACAAATAGGCAAGGGCTGTAAACCTCCTACCCCGTTTATATAGAACATGAAATCCTGCAACTGCTGTCTTTACCGATGCTGTCAGTCGTGAACCATGATTTGCAGAATAAACTTAGACTAAGGCTAAAAGTAGGAAAATGGTGAATGAAGTCACAGAACTGTCATTTCAGCAAGAGGCAGCATTTTATGAACATTGCTCCTGACTGATGCAATAAGCTGAAGACAAAAAGCAATTACGTTACTGTTTAAGCTAGACAGGAAGAGCTTGACAGACATTATCGTCTATTTGTATCAGAGAGGAAACATGATTCAATGACCATAGAATCAGGACTTTTTAGCAATGGGTGGGTGATGAGGGGAGAGTTTCCTGAAACAGTAATGTCATCAGTTAAAAATAAAGTATCACGATAGTATCAGACGTGCAGTGAATAAGTTTGAAACGATCCTTTTGAGGAAAGAATTGGCATGTAAAAACTCCCGTCTTAGTCATGTAGCCAAAAATGGTCATTACTCAATACACACAACAATTGTGAATGCATTTCAGCCCTTGCAAAGCAAAGATTTAAAAAAAAAATTTTTTAAAGAATGTTTATTTTTAGAAACAACTTTTAAAGCTGTTAGTGCCAATGAGTACTGGTTTTTTGATTGTGGAGAGTCATGTCCCAGGAACTCATTGCTGTAATACAGCACCAATGCAGAAGCCCATTCAATGCAGTTCCTCACTTGTCTCAATGTTGCTGTCGAAAGGCAGCAAGTGGGAAGAAGGCGATGCCTTGCAAAGAATGAGGAGAATTGCTGTGAGTGAGAGTCATTGTTGGGTTACTACCACTCACTTCCTAGTCGGCCCAACATGCACATCATAAATCCAGAGATGCTCGGCCAAGGGCCAACTCATTTCCCGAACACTGCTGCTCCTTCTGCATCATCGTGCTGCTCCTCCAATATCAGCTTTTAAGAAGTGCAGCTACTCTAGTGCATTAATAAAAAAGAGGTGACTTGCTAGTCTTAATGCTGAATTTCTGGTGGTAAATGTTTAGGATGGCACAGTGGCACAGTGGGTAGCACTGCTGCCTCACAACACCAGGGACTCAGGTTTGATTCCAGCCGTGGGAGACTGTCTGTGTGGAGTCTGCACGTTCTCCCCGTATCTGCGTGCGTTTTCTCCGGATGCTCTGGTTTCCTCCCACAGTCGACAGATGTTCAGGTTGTATGGATTGGCCAAGTGAAATGGGTGGGGTTATGGGCACAGGGCAGGGGAGAGGGCCTGGGTAAGATACCCTATCAGCGAGTCGATGCAGACTCAATAGGTGAATGGCCTCCTTCTGCACTGTAGGGATTCTATGATAGTCAAAATGCAAATTATAATCCATGCTTTAATTTTGTCTTTTGCTGTGTATGAGAATTCTCCACTCTGACTGGTTGATCAGCCTACTTGCTGTTTGCACTGTTGTTACTTGCCACAGTTGGTGCCAAATTCAAAGCCACATTGGCTTTGGTTAAACACTTGTGAGAAGGTTTTCTCAAAGTCAGCAGTGAGCACTGCCCCTTTGCCACTGCTTTAAAATCTAGGCTAATGTTTCAACTGTATCTCAGTAGGATTCATGAATAAGATAAATAGATGCGAATGTAACTGAAAACCTCAGCACTGTGTGTAACACTGTGCATCAGCAACAACAGATAGCATGGGCAAAGTTACCAGGTAGACTGCCAATTTAACATTTTCTTAACATGGTGAATGCTCCAGATACCTCATTATTGAAACTCCTTTCTTTGCTACTAACATAATGCAGAACTGGGATCTATAGGGGCGTTTGCTCATTGAGAGGCAGTACCAACACAATGGGCTGAATGGCCTCCTGTGCTGCCACAAGTCTTGAATTCTGTGATTCATACCAGCATGGCAAAAGTTAATGATAATTCTGTGGCAATCCTTTGAAATTTAATACTGTGATGATTAAAATATGCATCAATTACATCGGATATATATGAGGCTGGATTTAATGGAGGTGATAGGGGTCTTGCAGGAGAACAGTCTTTTAGGGAAGGTTCGCTAAATTAAGTGCTTCTCAGACACTTGACAGTGTCGGGCCTTCCCAGGATTAAGGACTCCAGGGACACAGTGCTACCTGCTGAAAGCTGATGGATGATTAGAGGCAGCAATCTATTGAGGGACAACACCACCAAGGAGGCTGTGGCTGCTGCCAGTATGACACCCATCCTGGGGAAGGAGGGTGTGGGTGGGGGGGGGGGGGGGGGAAGAGCTCTCAGTAACCCACCCTTCACGACGTCAGGTCCCTTAATGAGGCATTCAGTGCCTTTGAATGAGGGACCCACCCTGCGCTTCAGCAAGAAACCTCACATGGCAACGGGATGAAGTTGAAATGGATGAGTGAAATGGACGAGACTTCAAGTTTCTAGGTGTCCAGATCACCAACAATCTATCCTGGTCCTCCCATGCCGACACTATCATGAAGAAAGCTCACCAACACCTCTACTTTCTCAGGAGGCTAAGGAAATTCAGCATGTCTGCCACAACTCTCACCAATTTTTACAGATGCACCATAGAAAGCATCCTTTCCGGATGTATCACCGCTTGGTATGACTCATGCTCTGACCAAGACCTCAAGAAACTACAAAGCATTGTGAACAAAGCCCAGTCAATCATGCAAACCTGCCTCCCATCCATTGACTCAGTCTACACTTCCCACTGCCTCAGAAAAGCAGCCAGCATAATCAAGGACCCCATGCACCCCGGACAAATCAAATGAGTTTGCTTGCCCAGCTTCCTGCATGGGTTAACACCAGTGGTGGTGGGAAGAAGCCCTTAAGTGGGCATCAATTTCCCACTTAAGGGCCTCAATTGGTGGCAGGGTGGGTTCCACTTGCCTTCCCACCATGAACTTTATTGGGGTGGAGGCAGGAAGGCAGTGGCTGTCACCCTTCCACCCAATTAAATGCCCTTCCACCACAAAACCTGCCACGGGGGAGGACATTGAATTTCACCCACTGGCTGTTGCCCCGAGAAAAAGATAGCCATTCAGCAAACTGAAAGGTCGAGTATTTTAACCTCCAGCATTGATCTTAAAATCAATGAGTTAGGTAAACAAAATTCCATCTGCTTTTACCGAAATGTAAAGATGCTGATCTGGATACATGAGGCACATTTTCCTGCTAGTTGCTAGCTGTGCGATATCGCGATAGAATCTTAGAATCTCTACAGTGCAGAATGAGGCCTTCGGCCCATCGAGTCTGTACCAACCACAATCGGTACAGAGGCGATGGCCTCGTGGTATTATCATTAGACTATTAATCCAGAAACTCAGTTAATGTTCTGGGACCCCAGGTTCGAATCCCGCTATGGCAGATGTTGGAATTCAACAAAAAAAAAATCTGCAATTAAGAATCTACTGATGACAATAAAATCATTGCTGATTGTCGAAAAAACCCATCTGGTTCACTAATGTCCTTTAAGGAAGGAAATCCTGGTCTGGCCTATATGTGACTCCAGGCCTATATGTGACTCCACAGCCACAGCAATGTGGTTGACTCTCAATTGCCTTCGAGCAACTAGGCATGGGCAATAAATGCTGGCCCAGTTAGTGGCGCCCATGCCCACAAAGGAATTTAAAAAAAAATTCCCACCCTAGCTCTATCCCCATAACTCCATATATTTACCCTGCTTATCCCCCTGGTACTAGGGTCAATTTAGCATGACCAATCAACCTAACCCGCACAGCTTTGGACTGTGGGAGGAAACTGGAGCACCAAGAGGAAACCTACGCAGACACGGGGAGAATATGCAAACTCCACACAGACAGTGACCCAAGACTGGAATTGAACCCGGGTCCTTGGCACTGTGAGTCCCGGGACTCACAGGGACTTGGCACTGTGAGTCACTGGAATTGAACCCGGGTCCTTGGCAGTGCTAACCACTGTGCCACATAAGAGCATCAACTGAAAATTCCTAGGCAATTTTTTTTTGATAGCTATCGACAGTGAGAAGACAATTGTTTGCATTGCAGAATTTGGGAAAGTTGAGCCACATTGATTGTTATCATTAATCAACAACATGATTATCATTGTACCATGTCACTACAAGGATGATAGTAGGTGACTGAGAAGGGTCTTGGACTTTTTTTAAAAATTGGTAATTTCTAAGTTTAATATCATCAGTAGAAGGGCTATTGTCGATGAGCCACGTAAAGTTAGCTAGGGGACACGTGAGTTTGCATAAGTAAAGTGTAACATTTCAAGTGACCAATTTGCTGTAGGGGGCTGGATTCTCCAAACTCGCCCACAGCTGAGATTCTCCAGTCCCGCTGCAGTGAACAGAGATTTGGCTAAGCGCCAAATTCTCCGTACCCGCTGGCAGCAACGATGGGACGGGAACGGCCGGAGAATTCTGGTCATGGTCGAGTTTTGCTTGTTGAAAGGTTTATGTGACATCAGGTAAATTCATCAGCTCTTGAAAAAAGCAGCAGCCTTGGAATTTATTTTTCCCATCTCCCTGCTAATAAAGAGCCTCCAGCGTTCCAGATTCCATGCCTGACAAAACCTACAAACTTTCACTGAAAGTTAGACAAGTCACAATCATTTATTTTTGGGACGATTAAGGTGTCGCCAAAAGTGATCATCTTATCAAAAGGCATTTCCTGAGAAGGGTTGGAAACAGTAAAGGGTCTTTTTTTTTGGAAAAAAAATGAAAACAAAACCTCACTGCTGCAATGCAAATATTTTCCAGAGGAAATTGGAAGCAGCAATGAAGTCAGCATTACTGGCAAGCTCGACTTCTGTCCGTGAATGTTTAGCCTGGAAGGTAGTTTTCCTGGATGACTTTTTGTTTAATTTTAGAGAAAATCCAAAGATAATATAGGGTATTTCCAAGATGGACCTACTTCTGCTCTGCATTCTATTTATAAAGTGAAGTGGATCTGAAACTGAGATTAATGACACACATGGAAAGCTCTCCACTTTTTTCCATACTGATGCAGAGGAGGAGACAAGTGGGGAAATAAAAAAGGGGAACAGGATGTTCAATCAACCACAGCCTCGCACCCGCAACACACTATCTAATTTTCTGCATCTGAGTGAAATTAAGCTCAGATGTCCAAGTAGAAGAGAACGTCTTTCCAGCTTTGTCCACTGCATCCAAGTTTAATTAGATAGCTGAACACAATTGTGTGGGTACATCAATTTAAGAGGGCGGGTAACTTGGGAAAGGTGTTCAATGAATCTTTTGATGCTTAATAGGGGAGGCGTCCAGTGGCGTTATCAGTAGACTATTAATCCAGAACCTCAGTTAATGTTCTGGGCACCCGGTTTCGAATCCTGCCAAGGCAGATGGTGGAATTTGAATTCAATAAAAAAAATCTGAAATTAAAAGTCTAATAATGACTTGTCATTGTCAATTGTTGCAAAAACGCACCTGGTTCACTAATGTTCTTCAGGGAAGGAAATCTACCGTCCTTACCTGGTCTGGCCTACATGTGATTCTAGAGCCACAGCAATGTGGTTGACTCTCAACTGCCCTCCAAGGGCAACTAGGGATGGGCAATAAATGCTGGCCATGTCCCACAAATGAATTTTTTAAAAAATAGGGCAGTTTTGTCATCTTTATTTTCCAGTCTTTTTAGAGCCACCTATAGACTTTCAAGTCAGCAGGATTTCAGAGGCAGGACACATTGCTAAGTACTTAGGGCAACCCTGTGCTGGTGCATTCAGTGAGCTGAAGATCATTGTACTGAGACAGGGTGGTGGCAACAACTCCTTCTCTTGCTTCATTTAACTGTTTCTGATGGGCCTGTTGCAGAGAGAACTCTAAACTTCCAGAAATAAAGGGGAAAAGTAGAAAGAGTGGAGACTCAGCCAAACAGTTACTGTTTCTTTTTGATGATTTGTGCAGCCGGGCAACTGGGTTGCGTCCAGGGAATGGTCAGGAAAATCGTGCCAGATACGAAACCAACTGAATGTATAAGCTTACCGTTGTGTTACTGGATCTGTCATTTCGCAAAAGGAGCTCCAATTGTGTTACATCAAAACAAAGGTCTAGCTCTCAGATCAGGACATCTTGTGACTGAATCCTTCCTTGAGAAGAGTAAAGCATCTGTGAAAGAGAAAATCATGTGATATGCATTTGTTTACACAATACTATAGTGCAACCAGGTGAATTGTCTTAAATGGTGAAAGTTAAGGATCAATTGCTCTCAAATCTAAACAATGTTTTACTAAAATCAATTCACATGGTGAACTGGTGGTGCAATGAGATAATGTGCAGTCGCTGCACTGGGCGGCACAGTGGTTAGCACTGCTGCCTCACAGCACCAGGGACCCGGGTTTGATTCCCGGCTTGGGTCACTGCCTGTGCGGAGTCTGCACATTCACCCCGTGACTGCATGGGTTTCCACCAGGTGCTCCGGTTTCCTCCCACTGTCCGAAAGACGTGCTGGTTTGGCCATGCTAAATTCTCTGAGTGTACCTGAACAGGTGCTGGAATATGGCGACTAGGGAATTTTCACAGTAACTTCATTGTAGTGTTAATGTAAGCCTACTTGACATTAATAAATAAACTTTAAAAAAAACTTTTAGAATTTTATTTCCTGGATTTGAATCCAGTGCACAATAAAAAGGGAAGAATCTCTTTTCTGTTGCTGAAAGGAGAGATACGTTGCTGAAGTTTTCCCTCAGGACAAATGCCAGAAGGTGAAATTTTAAACAATTTCTACTACAGTTTATAAAACAGCCATTGTCTGCAGGATATCTTGATCAGATCATTGTTCACTGTATCGCACAAACTCGTGAATGGGCCAAAGGCTGCCACTTTTGAACCAGAAAAGTGCCCGGTCCATATCAAATTACCAGAGAAAGGGAAAGTACCTCAAAAATCTGAACAACAGGTTAAGGTAGGCATCTCATACTACGACCATGCAGTGGCTACGTGAGTGATATTTTCCACTAACAGAATGCTGCTGTCAGATCAATGGGATGTTCTGCCTACAACACAGTTGAGCAAAGTCATGTATAAATTTCAGTGCCAGTGTGATATCTGGCACATTGGCTGCATGTCTCAGTGATTGAATCAAGCAGCACGTTCCTTGGGTTGTAGATAGCAGAACATAGACTGTACCCAAACCAGTCCGCCCTTGCAAAATCTAAAACTAAGGCCAGAATTTTACCGCCCTGGCCATCACGGTCATCGGAGTGGGCGAGGAGCGGACAATGGGAAGGTCCGTTGACCTCGTGTGTGATTTTACGGTTTCAGGATGAGTGAGGCTGTAAAGTCCAGCCCTAAATCTTCGCTGTTAGATGCGATTCTGTGATTGGGCAGCCCAAACGGAACAATCCTAAGTGTGCCTATAGCTATACTGACAACCAATTTAAGGTCATTAGTAGAGCTGGCAATGTGGCTCATTTACACTTTCTAGAAGTGACATATGCAGGGAGGTGTTCTCTGCAGACAAAAGTTTGCAGACACAAGCCTTGCACCTATTTTGAATTAACTAGGAGGTTTGGTTCCCCGTTGCTTTCTCCAGGACAATTCCTCGACCAATCAGTTGACTTTCCAACCAATCCACACCTTTTTCTCCTGTTGTAGAAATGGTTGTGATTGTTTGAAATTTCGTGTTCCTATATTCGTCCAGATGGGTACAAGTTGTGAAGTTGCAGCTTTCCAGCAATATTCAATATCTAAACAACCGAGCGACAGTCTCTTCTTTTGATGTGGAGTCCTTGCAGATTGCTAAGAATTTAGTCAAACTCAATTCAGTTTCTATTGGGCACGAGACAGCCAAAGTGATCGGAATTTAGCACAAATGAATATAAAATTGGTAATCTTTCTCTGTGAGTAACAAAAAAATGCCTGATGGAAATATCACACCTTAAAGAATGCACCTTTGAGGTTACAGTTAAGTCACATTGGGAGTGACTAACTGGGTGATAATATGTTTATGTCTATTGTGGGTCTATTTGTCATAAGCTACGAAGAATATACAAACATAAGGGAATATTGATGCCTCATTTCAGCATTTTCTTGTTTAGTGGATGACCAGTTAACAAAATGGAAGCCTGGGATCGTGGCTGCTTGGATATGAAATTTAAGGGATAGAAAGCAAAGAGTGATTTTTCAATGTGAATGGACGTACACAATGCTGTTACCAGTGGTCAGAATTGGGACCACTATTTTTGATATACATGAATGACCTGGAATTGGATATACAGGCCATAGTTTCAAAGTTTGCCAATCAAACACGAAACTCAGAAATGTAAACAACAATGAGGAGGACAATAACAGACACAGAAGGACATGATAAATGGGCGGACAAATGGCCAGATACAATTTAACACGAAGAAGTCTGAAGCAATCGATTTTGCTCGGGAGAATGAGAAGAGGCCAATAAGCTAAATGAAACCATTGTAAAGTGGCACAGGAACAGAGAGACCTGGTGGAATAAATACAGTAATAAAGGTGGCAGGACAATGTGAAGCGACTGTTACAAAAATATGCAGGATTCTTGGCATCACTAATCTGCTGTGGAGTTAACACATGTGTGTCTGCGTGTGTAGGAATCCCAAATAGTGAGTTCTCCACAAGTTTCTGACTGATGGATCTGTAAAACCTCTTGCATGGTGTATAAAAAGGCATTTATACTAAACCTTTATACAGCACTGTTTAGGCCTCTTCTGGTGTATTCAATACTAGGCACTACATCTTTGGTAAGATGTTAAAGCCTTAGAGAGGGCGCAAAAGAGATTAAGCATAGGGATCAAATGGCCTCCTTCTATGCTATATCATTCTACGATTTTAGGATACAGATTTACAGCAGACCCACATTTTTTAAGTAATCAACTTGGGAACACAAGAAAGTCAAGGACAAAAACAGATCCACTGAAATTCATCCCTCTTGCACTTCAACTCAGCCAACCCCCTAGCCAGCCTGAACACCTGTAACTCAACACTTTGGTAGATGATTCCATTTATCCAGCTTTGAGTGAACATTTTTTTTTGAGTATATGGCTTATATTTCATTTTCACCGATTTAAATTTACGACATCTTGCAGTAATATCTGGGTTTAGATGATCGATTCCGTTAATTTTTGCCTTATTTGGATATTCCATTAATTTTCTCTCAGCCGCTCGAGACTGTGTTTCTCTAATCTGTCCCAATCATTCGTGGTTCTTTCCAATGCATGAATTCTGGCAGAGTTATGAAGGAGATTTACTTCAACTGTGCGCAGTACTCCAAGCGTACTCTCACCAGTGAATTATAAAGCCTTACAAAGCATTATAAAGGGGTTTGTTATCTCAGTTGTCTGGACAACTGATTTGTGATGCAGAAGGACACCAACAGCATGGGTTCAATTCCCAACAGCACGGGTTCAGTTCCCTTACTGGCTGAGGTTATTCATGAAGGCTCTGTGTTCCTAACCTTGCCCGTTGCCTGGGGTGTGTAATTTTCAGGTAAAGTCACCACCAGTCAGCTCTTCCACTCAAAAGTTGAGAGCAACCTTTGGTCATCTGAGACTATGGCATCCTTATTTTAAAGCCTCAATAGTGTCTCTGTGGACATATATTCTATTCTTTCTGGCTATGTGTTCTGAAGTTCTTTTGTCAATGTTGTTTTAAACTCTATCTTTCTGACTAAGTTTTTAGTTGTCTGTCCTGGTCACCCCTTAGGTGACTCACTGTCAAATTTCATTTGATAAGACTCCCTCCTCTGAAGCACCTACACAGGTTTTATATTAAAGGTGCTATATAAATACAAGACATTATTAGTGCTGTTGCTGTACACTCAGATTATTCTTATGGAGCCTTCTGACCAACACCTCCTGATATGCAGCTAAGAAAGCTGGTGGCAATCGCAATTATTTCTTTCTTAAAGCTTGCAACCAGGCACTTCCGTTTGGTCTTAAACACAGGCCTGGAGTTTTCTTGGAGTTGCTTTCGTTGGAGTTGCTAAATCTTTGCCAGAAATGTGGCAGAAAACCCCATCACACACAGGATTTCCATTACACCTCTGGAGAAGTTACCATGGAAAAACGGGAGCAGCTCCAAGGAAGTGCAGTGACATTCCTGAGGGGCAGCACGGTGACACAGTGCTTAGCGCTGCTGCCTCACAGTGCCAGGGGATCCAGGTTCAATTTCAGAGTCGGGTGACTGTCTGTGAGGAGTCTACATGTTCTCCCCGTGTCTGCTTGGGTTTCCTCCAGGAGTTCTGATTGCCTCCCACAGTCCAAAGACATGTGGGTTAGGTTGATTGGCCATGCTAAATTGCCCCTTAGTGTCAGGGGGATTAGCAGGGTAAATATGCAGGGTTACGGGGATAGGGCCTGAGTGGGATTGTTGTCGGTGTAGGTTCAATGGGCCGAATGGCCGTCTTTGCACTGTAGGGATTCTATGATTCTATTCTATGAGTGATGTCAACATATTGGCCGGAATTCTCTGGCTGTTCACGCCGGTGGGATTCTCTGGTCCCGCCAGCGTGTGTTTCCCACTGGCGTGAGGTGACGCCAATGGGAATTCTCATTGACAGCAGCAGGACCAGAGAATCCCGCTGCTGGCAAACAACACAACACCTCCCGCCAGCGGAAAACATGCGACTAGAAGGTGGAGAATCTCACCCATTACAGCCATTTGTTATTATAGCCCTCACCATTAACTCCTCCATGAAGAAGAGGATCAGAGTTGAGGAAGTGGGGGTGGGGGGGGGGGGGGGGGGGGGGGGGGGAGGGGTTGGTTTAACAAGTGAAGCATGCAGATCATGACTACATTCTAGCCTGTCACATTTTTACAGTGATGGATATCAGAGTGTTTAATTGTTCTCTTGTGGAGCAGCATGGCTCTTAATTCATACATTATTACTGGGCTCCCACAATACAAATGCCACTGAGTATCTCAGGGGACAGGGAAACTCAGCACACTCCATGTGTGCTTGGAGGCATTGAAGTGCTCTTTCTCAGCCCCTCCTATAAGAGTTTGGCCTCCTCCAACCCTGGATTCCAGCCTTTCCCGTCTCCAGCCCTGATTGAGGGCCTCTTCGCAGAATTCCCAATCAGTAGCTTCTCGCCATTCCCACTCCAGGCTAATCCCCAGATCCTCCAACCCTGTTGATTCCAGGCCTTTCTCTGACTGCTCCAATCACAGGCCTCTGCCACTCCTCAACACCAGCCTCTCGAGACATCCCCTCTGCTCCAATTGCCGACTTCACGCTGACCACCACCCTGACTACAGGCTTCTCCATTCCTCCACCCCTGATGCCAGACTTCTCTCCCCCCCCCGCCCCTTCCTGCCCCCCCCACCCCGCATCCCCTGACACTGATCACACGCCTTCCACCCCCGCATCCCCTGATCACATGCCTTCCACCCCTGGACCCAATTGCCAATCACTGACCCCCCAACCCCGAATTGAGACTCTCAGCTCCAATTCATGACCTCTCTCGCCGCAGTCCCAATTTCCCACCTCCACCCTAACTGTGCTTGCCAGCAACAGTCTACAAGAATCCCTGGCTGGAACTGAGCTTCCCTTATGCCCAGCAGTCAGGCTGTCAATTAGGCCAGCTACCGGGAGGAGATGAAGCCACATTTTAAAGAGCTCCTGCCATTAGAATCAGAGTCTAGCCAGGTCCTTCATCTGTTGGCCTCATACGCACCCTCCCAGCTCCCTGTCAAATTGGAGCCATAACATCATTATTTTGTGCATGTGCGCTGGCCAAGTAATCAAAGTCAATCTGTGTATCTATGAACTACATGCTGGAATCCAGCTCTCCACAATGACTTATATGGAGACTGGCAGCTCTATTCAAATCCAAATGAGAGAGAGCAGTGCACGGAGATCGTTCCTCTGAGATGCAGCAAGCAATATAAAAGCAGCTTCTACTTCCTATTTTTATCCTAACTTGGATTCCCATGGTTTGAATATTATTCAAAGTCTTCAATTTAGAATCATAGAATCCCTACAGTGCAGAAGGAGACCATTCGGTCCATCGAGTCTGCACTGACCACAATCCCACCCAAGCCCTATTCCCGCAACCTCGCATATTTACCCTGCTAATCCCCCTAAGACTAAGGGGCAATTTAACCTGGCCAATCAACCTAACCCACACATCTTTGGACTGTGGGAGGAAACTGGAGCACTGAAGAAAACATACGCAGACACGGGGAGAATGTGCAAACTCCACACAGATAGTGACCCGAGGCCGGAATTGAACCTGGCCCCTGGCGCTGTGAGACAGCAGTACTAACCACTGTGCTAATTTGTGAAGTAATCAAAATCTAACTGGGGAAAAGAAAAGGAACATGCCTTCATCTCGAGCTTCGATCATGCTCAGGACATGGCAATTAAAGTGCTTTACTCTTGTGACATTAGTGAAACGTTTGTTTTTTTAATCACAATCTCTGAAGCTCTCACAGCTTCAGTGCTTCTCATTGCTGCCGAAATGTCTACCAGATGTCCTTTTGTTGCTCCTTAAGTGGCTTAAACAGGAGCCTCAGGTACTTTCTGACATTAGTTTTGCGACCCTGCATTGTTCGGAGGAAAACTGGTTGGCAAGTCAGGTGACAGGAGCTGTTTCATTTATAGTTCTGAACTGCAGGGTTGAGTTTTTTTTAGAAGGGACAGCAAGCTGAAAAGAGGTGTTTCTCTCTCTCCCTGTTTTATTTGGAACTCTGCTGGCCATCTGAAAACAAGGTCTTGCCTTCCTGGAGTAGAAAATCTGCTGTTGGTGGCTTGACCAGAGTCTACCTGGGGTTCTGGGAAGCTGTTCTGACTTCAAACTGTTCTGAGTGTGTCAAGAGGACTACTAGAACTTACAAGACTAAGAGTTTTCAATTCTCCAACCAAAGGACTCAATTCCAGTGTCACGTGAGCATTAGACTTTGTTGTGTTGAACTTGTTTAAAGGGTTTTGTCTATGGAAGGTTTTGGTTTGATTGAAACATCTTAAATATATTTGTCAAGAGTTATACATTCAAGTGGTTGTTTCGTTTATATTTGTAATTGATAAAGTTATTACTAATTTTCTTTCCATACATGTTAACTATATTCTTAATTAAACTTGGTTTGATAAAAGCTCCCGAGAGGGTCATTTGAATCATACCTGAAGTGAAACATCTCATGCTTATCTTAGCCAAATTCAAGATGCAAAACCTATGATCAAGCCGGGCTCCATAAAACACTTTAGAGTTTGTGACCTGAACCATAACACTCTCACTTAATTTCTGTAAAAGGGTGGCTAACTAGTCTGATGTTCATACATCTAGGTCTTACTATCAGTAACTAAGACGAATGACCAGTTGGGTTGAGGGAAAAACATTGGCCAGGTACTTGCAGGAACTTCCTGCTCTGAAATGTGTCACGGAATCTTTCACATCTACAGACTCGACAGTTGGAGCAATGGTTAAACGCCTCATCTGAAAAAGACAATATGGTGCTCATTGCACGTTATACTGACAAGTCAGCCTAAATTATCTATGGATGATGGGCTGGGATTTTCCATTCCTATTAGAATCAGGCAGACTTGGCGATGGGAGTGGAAAATATTGTGAGAAAGCCAAGGTTTCATTTTACGTTTGTGAAGCTTGCCATGGTCATCCCCGCCTCCCCATGGTGTGCCTGCACCATTGGCTGACTGGGAAAGTAAATACATTCCTTCCTTCAGACAGTTGGCAATGACACAATATTTGAGGAGAGCACTCCTAATCCTTAGCTTTGTGCTGAGGTCAGTATTGACATGTCCCTCCCAAAGATCACTTTGGACGCACAGCCTTGCGGTAAAGTTAGGACAATGCCTGTGCCTAAAATGAGAACTCAGGATGCAGTAGATTAGCCAAAGCTGTGGCCACTCGGTCATCTGATATGGGGCAAGGGTGCTGAGGGGTGGTGCCAAAGCAGAATGCCAATAAAGACTGGGCATCAATGTTGTGGCCGGGACATGAGGCTTTGAGAGGCAGCTTCAGATGATAAGTGGCCAAAGGGTGGCCCTCAGGAGACAGAAGCTCTCAGTCAAGTCTCTCTCTCTTTGATACTGCAGTAAGGAGAACGTTCAAAACATGGAGGTTGGTCATCTCACTGTCATTCTTCTTGCTCATAGGCAGGAGAGAAGATGATGTAAATGGAGGTGCCTGGCTCACTAAAGACAGGAGCAGAACCATGAAACCAGAGCAAAGTCTGCTCCACACGTAGTGGATAAACCTCAGAGAACCTCCCTAGACCCAGGGTCCATATACAGTGCCTAGCATACTTGCAGATGTTGGAGAACCAACATCACTGGAGACTACTCAGGTCTAAGGAACTAGTTGGTCACATCTACCATCTTCTGCAGTATTTAGCACCATGGAGATTTAGAGAGAATCACTGCCAGTGTTGCTGATAGTTACAATTTTTTATGCCAGTGGTTCTTTCCAAGGCTCCACAGGTGACCTCAGCGGGATTTCGCAAGCCTCCACATACAAGTGCACCCAGAAGGTGATGGATACAATCTTCTCAAGGGCACACAACTTCATCAACTTCGATTGAGATCAGGCAAGCCCGGGTGCAAGAGTGATGGGCTTTGCTGAAATCTCTGGTTTTACACAGGTGCAGGGTACCATCGACTGCACTCATGGGCCATTCAGATCTCCAGGGCTCCAAGCTCTAAACCATGTGAACCGCAAGAGCTTCCACTTGCTGAATGTTCGGCTGGTCTGTGGCCATACCAAATGCATTCTGCAGGTGTGTGCTCAATTCCCGGAGAGTTTGCACAACTCCTACGTTCTCAACCACACTCAAATCCCTGATATCTTTCAGGATTCACACAGGCTTCTGTGTTGGCTCCTTGGGGACGATGACTATCCACTGAGGATGTGGCTGATGATGTCTGTGCAGAGAACACAGAGTGCAGCTGAGTCAAGATACAATGAGACTCATGCTGCAACTCACTTTGGTAGAGCAGACCATAGGGACGCTCAAGGTGAGGTTCTGGTGCCAGGACTGGTTTCGTGGAGCCCTGCAATACAATCTGCAGAGGGTGTCACACATCATGGTTCATCAGGTACGCCTTGCACAACCTGGCACTGCCATGGGGGAGGAACTGCCCCAGGAGGAATGGCAGATTTCTTCTGATTAAGAAGATGTCAAAGGGGATGAGGCTGAGGAGGTCCTCAATGGATCGGATGTCAGCCAGGAGGCAATGGCAATATCCAGACAAGGCAGACGAGCTCAGGACATGTTTATTGCCACTAGATTCATGGAGGGTGATAAGGACATCCCATTATCTTTACATGGCTTCTGTGAGCACTAGGACAAATGTCTTGGGCTAAGTGCCCTATGGCAGCCGCTACCTAGCTGTGTTGACCTCAATGCATTGTGTCAGCACAAACACCTCAGACATAAGGCAGACGGACTCCTCCATGCAGCCTTTCAATGCGAGGAGTATATCGGGGCGACATGGTGGCACAGTGGTTAGCACTGCTGCCTCACAGCGCCAGGGACCCGTGTTCGAGTCCTGGCTTGGGTCACTGTCTGTGCGGAGTCTGCACATTCTCCCAGTGTCTGCGTGGGTTTCCTTCGGGTGCTCTGTTTTCCCTCCCGCAGTCCAAAGATGTGCAGGTTAGGTGGATTGGCTATGCTAAATTGACCCTTACTCTCAGGGAGACTAGCTAGGGTAAATGCATGGGGTTATGGCAACAGGGCCTGGGTGGAATTGTGGTCGGTGCAGACTCAATGGGTCGAATGTCCTTCTGCACAGTAAGATTCTCTGATTACATGATCTCTTCCTGATTTTCCCAAGTTTACCTTCCAGCAACCAAGGCATGACCAAGTCCAGAGACTCGTCATCTGACTGGGACTCAGCAGTGTCCTGGCTTCCAGCAGCCCTCCGAATGCTGGCATACTGGGCTGTCCCTGCCTCTGCCTGCTGTGGATCTGACAGTGTGGTGCTCACCAGGTTGTGACCCCCAGGCAACTCTAAATCTAGATTTTGCTGAGGTGTGTGTGTCTCTGCTGGTGGAGGGTGTGGGTGAGTGCTGTGACAGGTCTTCAATGTCGGATCTGCGAATTCCTCTTCTGCTCTTAGGGCTGGAGTCAAGGACATGTCTGGTAGACTCCATCAGATGTGCCTGCGAAAAAAAGGTCAGTAGTGCTTGGCAGGGGCCTTTAGAAACAGGAGACATGACTCCCAGCATTGTTGTCCGATGGATGATTGCCGCTGACTTCACCATCAGCACAGGAGCAGTCGGCATCCCACCCGGCCAGCTGGATGGCTCTGTCCTCAAAGTCCATGCAGACCTTCAGCTCTGGCATCCCTCTGCCCATCTGGGATCTCTCCCACTTGCTGTGAGCCAATTTTTCCTGCATAAATACAGAAGGAGAGAGTGTAAGCAGGATGCGTGCCAAGGCAGATGCCTGACATGTGTGGATGGTGAGTGGGAGCAGTGAGATGATGAAGACACAACCCACAAGGGAGATGAAAATGTGCGTGTGAGGGTGAGTGGTGGTGTCCCTTGAGCTAGTAGTGAGCGAGATCCCTGTGTGATAGGTGTGTGAGTGATGGGAAGTGTGATTTACCTTGGCAGAACGGATTGCTCATTCATCTTCTTCCTGCGCTGGATGGCTGTCTTCTCCCCCAGGGCGTTAGCACTGACCACTGCTGCCGCCGTCTCCCATGCTGGGTTGGTGACCTTGCTGGCTGGATTTCCTCCTGTATGTGGATAGAGGGCAACACATTGGGCCTCCTAGGGCACCCAGGGAGGTGTTTGAAAACTTGAGGGTGGATTCCTTGTCAGCCATCACTTCCTGGCAACCTATGAAGTGTGGCTGGTGTGCGCAAGGGCCGCCTTTAAATATGGCGCCCAGATGTTTCAGCACTGAGGTGATGGCGTGGCGGGCGAATTAGAGGCCATGCGATACGGTGTGGAAACCACAACAGTAAATGTTTGGCACTAAGTGCTGCCGACATTGTCGTTGGCAGGCTGAACGCCACTTTACCCGCTCGCCATCAGCCTTTGCCGATTTCCAGGACAATCTCACCCTGTGAGTGGTTTTAAACTTGCATCTATTAACCATATCATAGGTACTTTCACCAAATATGTTACTGACATTATGCTCAAAGATGTTCACCGTCTGGATGTTGTCTGTTGACAGACAGGAAAGGAGTCCTCCAATCCCAAATCAGAAATGAGCTATTCACCAATATTAGCATCAGGCTTGAACACTCAAAAAATGTTTTCCAACTCCTGGCTTTAACAAAACCAAACTCAATTTGATCGGAGAAGAGGCACTTACCAGCAATGAAAAGTAACCAAGCAGGCCGGCGGATGACTTATCTCAGTCTCTACATGGAAATTTCTCCAAATTTAAGTGGGCGGTAGTCAGACTTTGGCAGCTTCTCTGTTCACCGCTCTGAACAACTAGAAGGTGAAAAGCAGTCAGGTTAGAACAAATTTCTGAGCTGCTGCATTCTTTCTAATTCATCCTGCTAATGCTAGCTCTGAGTTAGACTTGTATGTAACAAGTTCTTTAATTGGATCACCCCATCACCCCTTTCAACCAATGAGCTTAATTGACGATTTTTCTTTCTCTGACAGCTTCACCAAACATGCTCAGTGCACGAATCAAGTGTCAGATAAATACAGTGCAGATGTGGCCATCTCTGACAATAACATCAAGTGCAGCAAAAACAATGCTCACTTGCAAAATTAACTGCAAATGTCCTTACTTGATTCAAAGCATTAAACTGCTGAAAATGGGCACATAAATAATTTCTAAAATATTGATCCAGTTGAAGGATTTAAGTGACATCAGGTCCAGCCAGGGAAAGCTCAATGATTTATACTGGTCACCTGATCCTACCAATAAACTGCTTTGCCAATGAGGTACTAGGTATTAATTGCAACATATGCTTAGATAATAAATCTTTGTTTTAAAGTATTCTTGCTAGTGTGATCCCTGATGGTTCCATGATACATCTTGAATTTTCAAGTTGTGCCGTATTATAGAGTTGGAAGGGATGTAATACTGATTTAGGATGTAGAACCAGATCATGTGCTAGGAGTGGTCAAATTATTATTCCCTTCCCCTTTTTTTCCAGAATAGGAGGACATTTGTTGGAATGTATTACATAATAATTAAATACTGCTTGCTTTAATTCAGTCAGCTAATTGCTAAATCAGTCTGACTTATTTCAGATTCAAGGTGCTGCTTTCATGCAAGTTCTTTGAAAGAACTAAAGAACTCTGTAAACTCTATTTATAAAGGCAGTTATACAGGTTTGTGTAGCCTAAAGTGTATTTGCCAACTTCTAAAGCATCCTCGAGGTACATTCCATCGAGATATTATCAAAATTAAAGGTCAGTTATAGTTTTGCTGCGATGCCTCAATGTTGGATCTCAGTACTCGAGTCAGGATATCTTTTTTCATCCATTGTACTAGGGATTTACACTTTGTATCATAGATGATTGAGGAATATAGGCATGGATAGAAAGACTATCTGAAGAAAGCTTCAGTCATCTCAAGGTTGTAAATCCTTTACCTGTTGTGTTTATCTGTATGCAGGCCGTAGGGAAGAACGATGGAACTGAACTGTAAATGTTTGTTCCCAATTTCTAAGAAGTTTAAAGTTTTAAAATGTATTTATTAGGATCACAAGTAGGCTTACATTAACACTGCAATGAAGTTACTGTGAAAATCCCCTGGTCGCCACACTCTGGCACCTGTTCGGGTACACTGAAGGAGAATTTAGCATAGCCAATGCACCTAACCAGCACATTTTATGGACATTGGGAGGAAACTGGAGCACCCAGAGGAAACCCAGCAGACACAGGGAGAACACGCAAACTCCGCACAGACAGTGACCCAAGCTGGGAATCGAACCCGGGCCCTGGTGCTGTGAGGCAGCAGTGCTAATCACTGTGCCACCATGGAAGTTGGATTGGAGCGGAGTGTCGGATTCGATACCAAAACTTTGACCTAACTGTGGGGGGGTGGGGGGCAGGTACAATCTGAGCCATTTCTGGCCTGCAAACCAAAAGCTGGTTTATTGGAATTATTCCAAAACCAACAAATGACATAATCACTGAATAATATCACTGCCCATTAGATGGAGGTATTCACAGGACTGGACAGTGGATTGTACCATTGTTCTTTCACTCCTGAGAACCAGAGTTCAATTGAACCTGAAGAAAGTAAGTTACTTTTGCAATTCCAACATCCATTGAGTCTGAAATGTTTTAGCAAGGTTTTAGTTCCTATTGGACACATCTCCGCAACATAAAACTGCCATTACATACAATATTATCAACACTAACCTTACCAAGCATTGTGGAAAGACTGAAAGAAAGAAATATTATCATTTTAAATGATTGGCTCAACTCATCTTATCAAATTGTCATTGGTAATTAGGCCCACTTCACCCACTTTCCATCTGCTTCCTCTTCACCAGTGGTTTCTTGAAACAATTATTGGTCTTGTTTAAAGCATTCTATCAGCCCTGACCTTTAGAACACTGCGGCTGTGTTAGAAACCTGCATGCATCGTATCAACCTGCCAAGGCTTCTGCAATGGCAACTCCCAAACCTACGACCTCAACTATCTAGAAGGGTGGAAAGGCATGGGAATACCAATGCCTGCAAGTTCCTCTCCAAGCCACTCAACTTGAAATGTATTGTCGTTCCTTCATTGTCACTGGGTCAAGATCCTGGAACTAGTACCTTCACCACATGGAATGTAGCAACTCAAGGAGGTGGCTCATCACCATTTTCTAAAGTGTAATCGGGGGTGGGCAGTGGAATGTTGGCCTTGACAGCCCCTCAATGAATAAAGAACAAGGCTTGTCCTGCATTCTAGTCGAGTGCCGTTCTATTTACAATCAAAGCAACAAAGTAAACTGACACCCAAATAAAACAAATGTTCTTTCCTTACTTTGGATCAAAATTATTGCAGAGTAATTCAACACAACACTTAAATCTTGTACCTGTTATATGCTATGTAGGAGGAAGGAAAGAACTACCTGAGACACAAGAAAATAGCATTTGGAAAGGCACTGCTATCTCTATTAATTCAGGTCCTGAAATTATACTGTGGGAACTAACGTGGGAATGCTTAAACAAATTGTCTCAAATTACTCTCTGCAATATTTTAGTGATGGTGATAAATCAATTAAAATAAATAGCTTGACATGCCATGGTGTTATTTCAGTTTCCTCGTTTAGGATCTTAATTAATTTTGCCACTTAGCAAATACTGTCCTCCTTGCTGCTTCCATTGTAGAAGTTGATTAAGGCCAAAGAACAGCTTAAATCATTTCTCAGCCTAACAGCTGGAGAGATTAAGGGTACATCCCCTCAGAGTTATGTCCTCCCAGAGAGATGCCCACCCCTCCTTTGCTCTTCAGTGATACAATCGTGCATCCTTCATTGCTTGCCTGAAGCAATATGGCTTCAGTGACTATTGGTCTCAAAGAAGGTAGCTCATCTGTTGATGTGAGGTAAGTGATATGTTCATTCTTCCAGTTTATCACCAAGTGCCAAAGAATAATTACATTCCCCTCCTCTTCAAATGAGAGTAGTGGGTCTGCCCAAAGGGAGGGTTAGCTTTCTCACCTTCAAGTTGCCCCAAGCTTTTTTGATAATAAAGCTGCCTTTAAATCCAGTCCCTGTCAGCTATTGAATAAAGGCATCCTTTAAATCATTTGTCATTGAGGCTGAGCCTTTCAAAGATCTCCACTAATTAAAAGTTTTATTCATGCCATTAGCAAGCAAGTGCAGGAAGGGAGAAAAAGTTTCAAGTTCTCTGGAGACAAAAAAAGGGAGGCATTTCCTGCTGCTTGATAATTTATGAGTGTGCTGACTTTTACAAAGCTCCAGATGCAGACAATGTACATCTTTTTTCTGCCTGCTAACAATTAGTAGCGAACACACTTTATAGATCTTTCACATCAAATAAATGACCCCGAGGTATATTTTCAAATTAAATACGATTATGTACACACATAGATTTTTACAAGACATGGAGGAATCAATGTTATTTCAAAGCTTTTATACTTCATACCATCACCAGCTTTGGAAACTCGCCTCGGCAACATTGAAGTTTCACTCCCAGTAAAATCATTAGTTTTATCTAAGACGTTGCTCCATATAGCGGTCATCTATGTGCAGTATTGAAAAAATAAAATGTGTAAAATATGTTTTCCTGCTTCTTGGATCATTCCATTACTGAGACCAAAACATAGCATTCTTTAAAGTTCCCTTCCCTCTGATGATTTAGAAAAGACAATAAGTGGTTGATGTGGCGTTGTCTCTGTCTAACTTCCTCCTTTTATCCAGCTCGATGCCCCTTGTAAAATGTTCCGCGACATTTCTTTATGTGAGGAATGCCATAAAAATGCAAATTGTTATTGCTTGTACTCGGTTCCCTTGTGTTGCAGCTATGTGAGATTTTGTGGCCTGGATCGAGAATTTTTGCTTCCACTTCAGGATGGGCAGCGACGGTAATTAAAAGGGCAGAACAATGTTGCCATGCTCCTTTCAAAATATTCCATCACAGGGTGGTAGGCCAAGTGTCTGTAACTTACATTTTTATACTACCCAGGTAGAAAAATGCCTCATGGTGCTTCACAGAAGAAAAATGGATGCCAAACCTAACAAGGAGATATTAGAATGGGGGACCAAAATTCGAATTGGAAAGATAAATTTTAAGGAGTATTTTAAAGGAGAAGAGAGTGATGGAGAGTCATATGGAGTAGGGTAGGATTTCCCGAGTCTGGGACCTCGAGGGCAGAAAAAGACCAGAGACACAGAAGGCCAGATGAATGGAGAGCTCAGTGGTGGAAGTGGGTGTAGTATTAGTGGAGGTAACAAAGAAAGGGAAAAGAAAGGCCATAGCAGGATTTAAGGATAAGATCTTCAAATTTGATGCATTGGATCCAATGCAAGTCAGCAAGGGTATTGTTGATGAGTGGGTGGAATTTGGTTTGGGACATAGTACTGGCAGCAGAGTTTTGGATCAATGAAAGTTTACGAACAATGGATGTTAGAAGGCCGGTCAGGAGAACATTGGCATAATCAAGTCTGGATGTGGGAAAGACATGGTTGAGGGTTTCAGCGGAAGATGGGTGAAAGTAATGGTGGAGGTGGATGATGGTACAGAGCTGGACAAAGGCAGCCTTTGTGCTGAAGAGTAAATGAGGAAGGAGTTTGTGCTATCAGGAGGTAGATGTTGTTAAGTGTGCACCTCACATTGCTTTTGGGTCCAGGAAGCACCCACCTAAATTGGGAATGCCTGAGCCACCTGGGAGGTACAATGTAAAACATCATGTTTCATTGGCACAATGAAAGAATGTGTGTAAAAGATGGAATACACTTTTATCACAAAGGGGGATGGCAGCTGAGGAGCAACAAACAAATACCCAGATCTGTGGCCTTTTGGATAATTTGGACTTCAGAGAATCCCGCAACTTTTCCTGCTGATAGACCGTCCTCACAGTGGTGAAGGTGTTCCCCTCACACTGTGTTTTGGCACATGCCTGTTACATGTAAATATTGCAGGCTGCTTGACTTGGCGGATGTTGACTGGAGGGTCTGAGAAGAGTTGTTTCTGTTCCAGATGTTATCTGCATGCAGCAGGTCACACAATTCCATTGCAGCCTGTCTCGTGAAGCACAAGTGGCGAATATATTTCTATGCAACAACAGAGACTGCATTTCAAAAGTACCTCATTGGCTGTAAAGCGCTTTGAGATGTCTAGAGTCATGAAGGGCACCATTTGAATGCATTTTTTTTAATACGCAGATTTCCTGGTCCATATGGTGAAGATTTTCCTAGCTAGAAGTCCCGGAGTAGCGTAGGATGCAAAACAACTTTTCTCCCAGCTAAATAACGTGACACTAAGGGAGCACTAAAGAAATTTCTACTGTTGACATTTTATATGATTCCAGTAATAATCAAGATAATCCCTGCCCAATAAACAATAATCCCTGCTGCAGGGAAAAGCCTGTGAACTATAGGCTGGTGAGCCTAGTGCCTGTAGTGGGTAAGTTGTTAGAAGGTATTCTGAAAGTCAGGATCTACAGGCATTTAGAGACGCAATGACTTATTAGGGACAATCAGCATGTCTTTGTGAGTGGAAAATCATGTCTCATGAATTTGACTGAGTTTTTTGAAGGGGTAACCAAGAAGGTAGATGAGAGCAGTGCAGCTGACGTTGTCTACATGGACTTTAGCAAGGCCTTTGACAACGTACCGCATGGTAGGTTGTTGCATAATATTAAATCTCATGGGATCCAGAGTGAGGTAGCCAATTGATACAAAATTGGCTTGATGTCAGAAGACAGAGGATTGTTGTAGGGGGTTGTTTTTCAAACTGGAGGCCTGTGACCAACGGCGCGTCTCAGGGATCGGTGCTGGGTCCACTGTTATTTGTCTTTTATATTAATGATTTGGATGAGACTTTAGGAGGCATGGTTAGTAAGTTTGCAGATTACACCAAGATTGGTGGCATAGCGGACAGTGAAGAAGGTTTCTAGGATTGCAGCGGGATCTTGATCAATTGGGCCAGTGGGCTGATGAATGGCAGATAGAGTTTAATTTAGGTAAATGCGAGGTGATGCATTTTGGTAGATTGAACCAGGGCAGAACTTACTCAGTTAATATTAAAGCATTGGGGAGAGTTATAGAACAAAGAGATCTAGGGTTACAGATTCATAGCTCCTTGACGGTGGAGTCTCAGGTGGACAGGGAGGTGAAGAAGGCATTCAGCATGCTTGGTTTCATTGGTCAGAACATTGAATACAGGAGTTGTGACGTCTTGATATTGGTAAGGCCACACTTGGAATATTGTGTACAGTTATGTTCACCCTATTATAGAAAGGATATTATTAAACTAGAAAGAGTGCTGCAAAGATTTACTGGGATGCTACTGGGACTTGATGGTCTGAGTTATAAGGAGAGGCTGGATAGACTGGGATTTTTTTCTTTGGAGTGTAGGAGGCTCAGGGATGATCTTATAGAGGTCTATAAAATAATGAGAAGCATAGATAAGGTCAACATTTTTTCCGGAAGGTAGGGGAATCTAAGACTAGAGGGCATAGGTTTAAGGTGAGAGAGGAGAGATACAAAAGGATCTAGAGGGGTAATTGTTTACGCAGAGAGTGGTGAGTGTCTGGAACGAGCTGCCAGAGGTAGTAGTAGAGGTGGGTACAATCTTGTATTTTAAAAAGTATTTTGACAGTTACATGGGCAAGATGGGTGTAGAGGGATATGGGCCAAACGCGGGCAGCTGGAAATAGCTCAGAGGTTAAAAACTGGACAGCATGGACAAGTTGGGCCGAAGGGTCTGTTTCCATGCTGTAAACCTCTATGACTCTAAGAATAAGAAGCATGTACTAGGAAACCAAATATATAAATATAGGAGGCTGGTACGACTGTGTGAGAAGACAAACTGCTTTATTCAGCCTCCTTAGTTGATTGCAACGAAGGTTTTCCAAAGGTATTTTAGATGCCTTTTCCAATCCAACTTTTGAATAATGTACAAACAAACCAGGTTTGGTTACTAAACCCAAGAAGAAGTAATAACACACACACATACACACGTAAGAAACGTTAGAGTCCAAAGATAAGTTAAACAAATATATGATTAAGTCCTTTGCTTGTCCTTGAGGCAGGGATTATTGAACCTTGCAGTTGAAGTTAGCCTTCTAAATTCTAACGTCTCCTTCTAAATTCCTTGAGTTGAATTGAAATCCAGGTAACTGCATCTTATTGGAGACAATTTCCTTCCTTTTAATTCTAAGATCTGGCTTTCCGAAATCAATGGGATTTTCCTCAGTTTTTTTTCTGGTGAAGGTACATTGGACAGCATAATGGGGGTGCCCATCCCCCATACCCACCCGGGGCACCCCACGCTTCACATCAACCGTCTGTGATGCGCAGTGGAGTGGACTAATCATGGCCGAGTGGGATCTCTGCCCTCTTTGGGGTGGAGGTGCCACCCTCTGGAGTTGCCAAACAATCCATTTCCAGAAGTACCAAGAAGGCCTCAGTGGCCATCCCCGGAACTGCGAGTGAAGAAAGGAGTCCAAGGCCTTGGAACTCCAGAGCAGGTAAATCTGGGCTCTTGGGCCAGGAGGGTTTGGGAAGGTTAGGGAGAGGGGCAGTGGAGGGGGAGAGGGTGAGTTTAAGGGAGGGAATGGGTAGGAAGAGAGGGAAATTCAACCTGGGAGGGGGGCACTGCGCAATTGCCAATGGGCAGCCAACAAAGAGTGATTTGCCCCCAACCCCCCCTTAATACCTTCCTTTCAAGAGTCCCTTTTTTTGAAGTGACCTTCACATGCCCCAGGTCAGAAATTCCATGCAACATGTCTGGGCAGGTCTGCAGTGTAATCTGTATAGGAACTTTCCAGAAAATTAGTCAATTTATAATACCAGATATCAAGTGACTGGTGGTAGCCATCTTTGGTCAGTGACTTTTGTGGTATTTTAAAGAAAAACACGTCCTCTTTAAACAGCTTAATATGTTTTTTTGGGTTTGCTGATGAAGTTATAGGTTGATCTCACTCGGTCACAATTCCCCATTGTCGAGATGAGGCCAGTCAGCAAAAATAACTGATACATGGATTAAAGCTCAACAAGTGAAACAGAAGCTACTTTTGACTCTAACAAGAAACCCACTTAGGCAAGGTGCCCGGTTAATGTGGACAGGTGTATGTGTTGTGCGCTGAGCTGAACCCAAGGTGGTGGAACTCAGTTCGGACTGAATGTTAATAAGTAGCTTACTTAGCTGAGGTTTGCTCAAGTCACTGCCATCAGTGACTTGAATCTGACAAAAGGCAAAGAACCAGAACCTCCTGCTGTCTGATCGATTTTATCCATAGCCAAACGGAGTGCCACCTTCAGAAGCATTTTGCCAGAATGATTCGAGTCTGGACCTAGGTGCAGCAGAAAGTGCACATCAACTTGTGACAATTTGGTTTACTTATTAGTGTCACAAGTAGGCTTACATTAACACTGCAATGAAGTTACTGTGAAAATTCCCTAGTCACCATACTCCGGCGCCTCTTCGGTTACATTGAGGGAGAATTTAGCGTGGCCAATGCACCTAACCAGCACGTCTTTCAAACTGTAGGAGGAAACCGGGGCACCCGGAGGAAACCCACGCATACACAGGGAGAATGTGCAGACTCAGCACAGACAGTGACCCAAGTCGGGAATCGAACCAGGCTCTCTGGCGCTGTGAGGCAGCAGTGCTAACCATTGTGCTATTGTGCCGCCCATTTACTCATACTTCATATTGGGAATTAGCAAGGTCCATGTACCCTGCTCTATCTGAATGTTGCCATAAATATAATTGGCCACTAATGCTGCGTTACAGAAGCCAGGTGAGTTTATAAATGCCTTTCTTTATTTAACACAAATTGATCCAATGCATTACATTGCTACAAATGCGCACAAGTAGTGAATATGGTTGGGAACCAGAATAGCAGAATCAAAGAACGGAAAACCGAGATTGGTGCAGTTGAGGACGATTGCAGACTGATTATAATGATTCGCACGTGCTGGGAATTGCAATCCACTCAGTCAATGTAAAGCCATTTTGAGGCCCAGGTCTCACTTGCATGCAGCTGGCAAGCTCCATGCACCAATACACCATCGCCCTGAGGCAGAGAATAACTGGGAGGGGGGGTGGGGGGGTGGGAGGGGGGGCGGGGGGGGGGGGGGGGGCAGGGGGGGAGGGTGGGAGCGGGGATGGTTGGGCTCCAGAAAATTACAAAATATTCTTTGGGTTGCTTTTGGGCTTCCACCCACATGTATCTTAACATTTGCAATTAGGGTCCAACATTTGTCATCGGTCCCGAATTTGCATATTATAAGTAGCCTCCCTCCATGAAACAGGTCAGCACACTGTCTCCCATTTGCACAAGTTACTGTGTGTGGGAGTGCAATTGATTATCCGACAATCAATTGTACCACGGTAGAGGCCTTTGCAATTTTAAATTGCAAACTCCACCATGCGCCCCCCACCAATGGTGATGATGTTGGGCCTAAGTAACATGCTGCCATTCTTACATCTGGAATTTCTACAACAACAGTGATGTGATACACTGCCCACTTCAAAAAGACTTGAAGTTGGATGGTTGCTGTCATTAAAATCCCACCCTGGTGAGAAACTGGAGGAATGGCTCTGCACAATCATTCCTGGCCTTAGGGCTGATGTTTCTCAAATCACTGCCATTCCCTTGCCTGTAACTCTAGGCATCCAACAGGGGAAGAAAATGGATGAGCACAGGCTCTCATTGGTAGAATGGGACTGAATATCTCTGACACACAAACAGGAGCATCTGGGTCTGCTGCACACTGAACTCAATGATGAGCTGATTCACATGCCCACTTGCAGCAGAAAACCTTTATATGTCCAGTAGCTGGAGCATCAGGAAGTAGAACTAGAGCTGGAAGATAAGACACTAATACACACTCCACAAGGGGCAGGCCCAGACACACATCACATTAAGAAGCAGTATTATTGGCCTAGCGTTATCAATAAATTCACAACACAATACTGTCAATGTTTAGTTTTGAAATTAATGGTTTCCACATTAACAGGGCTACTGAGGAGATACATAAAATAACCGGCACATATTGAAAATAAGAGCAAATCCAACAGGATTTGTAAAGAGCATGTTAGCACCTCTGGTAACCATTTGTCAGAACAGCAAGATGTTGGCCATGGGAAATAAACACTTGTGTGCCTTTTTAATGGCTATATTGTGCAGTGTGTAGCACATCACCAGCATTCTGCCAACTCTCAGGGGCCTATTGTAGAACACTCCCACAGTGATCGAAACAGCTCGAGCATTGTTTGAGATGTTTGCTCAGTGATGTTCTTGTTTCTCTAATGTTTTCTATTGTATGTCTTTCGTTAGGCAACATGGAGGTTTCGTAGTAATGCCACAGGCCATGCTTTGAGAGAGTAACTCAAGAGCCAACCATTCAACTTGCCTAATCTAGAAAAGGTAAGGAATTCATGATTCCTTTATATTATGGCGCTCCCTAGAAATATAATTATTCACAGGCTTAATTATTAAGTGGTGGTTGTAGCCAATTTGGATTGTCATCAACTGGGAATAAATACTAGTAAGGCGTTGAACAGGTGTGGGTGCAGTCAAGGACACCTATACCCCAGGGAAGATCAGCCTCTCCTCCTGTCATTGTGCAAGAAGTGATTTAAATGCCAACATGTCAAAACAAGGTTGAGGGTAATGGACTGAAAATTATTTGTGACAAAAATGTTGTTGCCTTTCAAATGCAAATGGTAATAATGTTGGGTGCCATCATCAGTTTTACTGCTGGTACTGTCATATTTGGTTTCTCTTCCCATTCCTGCGCAGTTACCTCAGGTGTCCATGAAGATCTATCCTTGGGCACCCTTCAGTTCCCTCCACAAACCCCTCTCCCTTGTCACCAATTCTATCCCTGGCAACGGTCCCAGGCAGACTGTATTCTCATTCTCATTTATGACCCTGAGCTTTCAGCCACATATCTATGTCGGCACTAAGGCCACATATTTCCACTGCTATAATATCATGTGAACATAAAAACATTGGAAACAGGAGCAGAATTGGGCCATTTGGACCTTCAGGTCTAATCTATCATTCAATCAGATCATGGCTAATCTTTGTGTTTCGAGTTCTACATTCCCAACTACCCCCACCCCCCTCCGCCCACCCCACCCTGATTAACCTTTGATTCCTTTGCCCAACAAGATTCTATCTATTCTACCTTAACATATTCAATGACCCCCCCACTTGCACTGCCATCTAGGACAGAGTTCCAAGGTTGCACAACCCTCAGAGAAAAATAATTCTCCTAATCTCTGTCCTATAAGGGCAATGCCTAATTTTAAAACATGCCCCCTAGATCCGGATTCACCCACAACAGGAAACATCCTTTCTATGTCAAGCTTGCCAAGACCATTCAGGATTTCACATACATATATGTTCCAATGAAGTCACCTTTCAGTCTTCTAAACTCCAGTAGAAACAAGCCCAACCTGTCTAACTGTTCCTCATAAAACACCTCATTCATTCCAGTCATCAATCTAGTAAGCCTCCTCTGAACCACTTCCAATGCATTTACACCCTTCCTTAAATAAGGAGACCAAAACTGCACACAATATTTGAGATGTGGGGTGGAATTTTCCGGTCCAGCCGGGCCTGGAAATCGTAGTGAACGGGACACGGACCATGCAAGGTCCATTGACCTTGGGCAGGATTTTCTGATCATTGGGCGAACGCAGCCAAAAAATCCCACCTGAGGTCTCACCAATGCCCTGGATAAGTGATACATAATATCCTTACTTTTAGGTTCAATTCCTCTTGTAATAAAGTTTAGCATTCCATTAGCCTTCTTGATTACTTGCTGTATCTGTGTACTAATTTTTTGTGCCTCTTGCAGTAGAACACCTAGATCCCTCTGCACCTTGGAATTCTGCAGTTGTTCTCCGTTTAAGTCATTCTCTGCTTTTTTATTCTTCCCACCAAAGTGAACAAATTCACATTTACCCACATTATATTCCAACTGTCAGATTTTTGCTCATTCACTCCACCTATCTGTATCCCTTTGGAAACTCCTGATGTTTTCTTTACAACATACTTTCCTACCTATCTTTGTGTCATCTACAAATTTAGCTACCATGCCTTCACTCCTTTCATCTAAGTCTTTGATGTAAATTGTAAAAAGCTGAGGTCCCAGCACAGACCCCTGCAGAATTTCACTCATCACATTCTGCCAATCAGACAAAGACCTATTTATGCATACTCTTAGTTTTCTACCAGCCAGCCAATCTTCTATCTACGCTAATATGTTACCCCCTACGCCATGAGCTTTTATTTTCTGACATAACTTACATGGCACCTTATCAAATGCCTTCTGGAAATCTAAGTACAGTATGTCTACAGGTTCACCTTTAACCACAGCACACGTTACTCCAAAAAAACTAATAAATTTGTTAAAAATGATTTAACTTCACATAACCATGCTGATGCTTCCCAATTGCCTTGAGTTTCTTTAAGTGCCCAGCTATAACCTACTTAATGATCAATTTTAACACCTCCCCATGACAGACATCAAGCAAACTGACCTATGTTTTCTTGTTTTCTGCTTTCCTCCCTTCTTGAATATAGGGTTATATTTGTTACTTTCCAATCATGTGGAACCTTTCCAGAATCTAGGAACTTTTGGAAAATTAACACCAAGGTATTTACCTCGTTAGCCACCTCTTTTAAGACCCTTGGGTGAAGTTCAAATGGACCCAGAGACTTGTCAGCCCACGGTTCCATCAGTTTACTCAGTACATCTTCCATCTCTGCACTGACCTCAAATCTTCGACTGCTGAAATCCTCACTCATGCCTTTACTATCTCCAGGTCTGACGCTTCTAATGCACTCTCCTGGCCACTAGTGAACTTGAGGTCATCCAAAACTCTGCAGTCTGTGGCCTAACTTGCACCAAATTCAATTCCCATATCACCCTTGCTCTCGCTGACTTATACTGACTCCTCAATTTTAAATCTCTCATCCTTGTTTTCGAATCCCTCCAACAGCCTCGCCCCTTCCTATCTCCATCATCTTGTCCAGGCCAACAACCCTCCAAGATATCTGCGTTCATCAAATTCTTGCCTCTTCAGCATCCCGGGTCAGGAGAATTTAATTAAAATACAACCAAAATACTCAGCATCATCCTGTCCCCCCTTCACCCACCCACACAACAAGAGGTAGAAGTCAAAGAGATTTAATGGAAGTTGAGGAATGCAATAAAACAAAGTTGCTACAAAAGCAGCTAGCCTGCATCAGTTCAAAAGTTTCCCCTGTTAGTTATTGCTCTAGAAAACTGAACACTTTGGTTTGCTTGCGGAATGATCTTTAACCTTACTAGCCCACCACATCTAAGAGTCGGGCTTATTTGAGATAAGGTAGATTTAAGACTTTGTTGTTCTGGTGGTTGTGTGGTATGTGATTTTTCCCACCACAGATTCCCTAGCCAGCCCCCCACCACCACCCCCAGCTTCCCCACCACCCCCAGCTAGATTATTGGCTGCATAAGCCTTAAACTCTGGAATCAGTTCCCTACACCTCTTTGCCTCTCTACCCCGCTCTCCTTTAAAATGCTCCTCACATTCTCCTCACCCAACGGTTCTTGGCAGTTCAATGTGAAATGTCATCTAGTTACACCCCTATGAAGATCGTGTCCCATTTTACTACATTAAAGGCACAATGTAAAAGCAAGTTCTTTTCGTTCAGGGATCACTGGCTGGGCCAGCATTTATCGCCCATTCCTAATTTCCCCTTGAATTGAGTGGTTTGCTAGGCCATTTCACAAGGCATTTCAGAGTCATCCACATTGTTGTTGTTGTGTTTAAGTACCTATAGGATAGCTTATCAATTGAATGTCCTACTAGGCAGCTGCATATTGATTTCTAAGAATACATTATGGGTGGCACGATGGCACAGTGGGTAGCACTGCTGCCTCACAGCGCCAGGGACCCAAGTTCGATTCCTGGCTCGGGTCACTGTCTGTGTGGAGTTTGCATGTTCTCCCCATGGGTTTCCTCCGGGTGCTCCGGTTTCCTTCCACAGTCCAAAGATGTGCGGGTTAGGTTGATTGGCCATGTTAAATTGCCCCGTAGTGTCAGGGGATTAGCAGGTAAATATGTGGGATTAGGGGAATAGGGCCTGGGTGGGATTGTGGTCGGTGCAGACTTGATGGGCCAAATGGCCTCCTTCTGCACTGCAGGGATTCTATTCTATGATTATAAATCATAATGATTAGATAATAGATTGCAGGTTCTGTAATCAATGGAAGTACCTCTGTACCATGCAACTTTACTGTTACTAGGTGTTAGCTTACTATATGTTACAGAGTGATAGCAATCTCGGTATATATTACTATCCCATTTCTGGATTTTTGTGACTGTTTTTCCACAGAAAGAAGTTGGGGAAAAAGTGCCTTTGCATGTTGAGTTTTTAAAGGCAACTCTCGTGAGTTTCAAAAGTATGGGCCGGAATTCTCTGGCTGTTCATGCCAGCGGGATTCTCTGGTCCTGCTAGCGCCACGTCCCCAGCCGTGGGTTACCCAGCGGCATGCGGTGGCTTCAATAAAAATTCCCACTGACAGCGGTGGGACCAGAAGATCCTGCCACAATGAATAGCGTGCTGTCTCTTGCCACAAGAAAACACTGAGGAAGGCCAAAAGGGGCTGAAGGTCCTGTTCCTGTGCTGTACTGTTCTGTGTTCAGAGAATTTTTACCATAATCAGCAGTAACTATGGTAAACATGTTAATCTGAAGCTGCTTCGCCCAGACATTAAACAATAAGTTATTTAAGTACCGATTTTAATTTGGGGCGAGAATAGTTCTTGCAGGGTGAGAGCATGAAGCTTGGAAGGTTTTACCTCCTGGGCTTCATTTTACATGGCTTGATTGTGGGAGGAGGCTAAAGCTTCGGCCTCTGGGTCCCTGGCAAAGTAAGTATGAATTGGGGCCCATGAGGAGGGTGATGTTTGGTATGACAAGTCTGTGATGTTTGACAGAGGGGAGGATCTGGAAAGTGAAGACCTAAAGCCTCATAATATGTTTTAAATGTTAAAAAATCACACCTACCTCGGCTTCGATTAGTTGGTTTTCACTGGAGGCAGACCTATAGATGAAATGCTGACAATCTGATGTCTCAATGCCATCAGTTACATTAGGCCCCTAATGGAGAAGATGGCCTTCTTAATTCTCAGGCAACTGGATATGGGTGGTAAGTACACGTACCATTCCCCATGGGCCCCAATCCAAACATGCTTGGCCAGGGACCCATTGTGTGTCCCCCAGGCAGCAGCTTTACCTTTCTCCCATGGTTAAGCCATGTAAAATGAGGTCCAGAAGTTAAAATCTTCCAAATTTCATTCTCTCAACCTAGAACGATTTGACTTGAAATCAGCACTTAATGAATTGTTTGATGTCTGGGAGAAGCAACTTCGGATAAACATAGTTACCATTTTTAGTGGTAAGAATGTGCCATCTTACATCACCTGACTATTCCATTTATGTAGGGGCGTTTTTTAAATCTAGTCCTTGAAATTGGGTTGTCACAAAGGCTTCTCTTACCACAATGAACAAAATTTCCAGCCCTTCCCATCAGCGGGATCTCTCCCGGTCCCGTTGATGGCAACCCCCCCACCCCCCAGCACATTCCCCAGTGGTGATGGGTGCGGGACATGTGAGACCCTGTAGACATCGGTGGGATTGGAAGATCCTGCCACCGGCCAATGGCAGACCGCTTCTGCCACTGGAAAATACCTCGTTGGTGTCTGGAAAAGCCCAACTAATGCTTGAAAACATTTTGATCTGTGTTGGTACAAGGAAATGTCAGACTTTCTAACACTTTCAACAAATATATTTCTGATGTTTTTGTATTTAATTTGATTTAAGGCAATTCATGTCCTGCTTAATTTATTGTGAAATTATATGAACTTCCTGCTTAGCTAGGTATGGATGAAAGCACGACTTACGGCATTAGTTATACTAACTGCATAAAGTCCCCAAATATCCTGAAAGGTAAAAGTCAAGACATGAGTCACTACATTTCTTCGGCTAACTATGTTTCTCCTAATTAAGCAAGGAAACGGATTAAAGGGTTTCAGAATAAAAGGCACTTAAATAGTCAGACAGCAAACTACTGCTACAGGATAAATGAAATAATGGCTGGGACAGAACATGGGGGAATTATTCTCTTTTTAGACAAGTAAGACAACCCACCCATGTGGAAAGTATTCTCCATTTTGTATCAATTCAAGCTAAGTAATACGAATCATACATTACTCTTTTTGTCTCACTTACTGTGGAAGAAAATAGATCAATGATTCAAATCAAATATCACTTTGCCTAGTTTTACCTCAAAAAGGATTCTTCAACAATATCTTTCAAATCTGTGATCTCTACCAGCCAGAAGGACAGCAGATACATAGGAACACCACCACCTGCAGGTCCCCTCCAAGTCAGGATGGTACATGACTTGGAAATATATCGCAGCTCCTTCATCGTGGCGAGGTCAAAATTCTGGAACTCCCATTCAAGTAGTACTGTACACGTAGCTACCCAACCTGGACTCCAGCGGTTCATAAAGGTGGCTCACCACCACTGTCTCAAGGACAATTAAGGACGAACAATAATTGCTGGGCTTCCCAGTAATGCCCACATCTCGCGAATGAATACATTTCAATAAACACCTCTGTGAAATTGAAGAAAGACGTGTGCAAAATACCTGAGCACCAGGTTTGGATTGCCAAGGAGTGCAACCGGACATTAAGATTGGAAATTCTCCAGCCCCGCCTCCCACCCGGTTTTCTGCAGTGGAGACGGCGAGCCACCAGGGAAATCTTCCGGTCCCGCCAAAGTCAATGGAAAGTTGTATGGTCTGCCAGCCCTAAAGTTGGGACACTGCCATGAAAGGCAGCTGGAAGGGCTGGAAAATTCTGCCTTAAGGTATTGTACAAGTAGATATAGGGCGGTGTGATTCAACTCCATAGAAATGTGGGCTGCTTTATAGGGAGAGACTGAAGTCAGTAAACTTGGCAAGGCCCATATGCCAGGCCCAATTTTCCAATGATTCCACAGAAGAAAGTGAATACGCAAAGCCCAAAGTCATAAAACATTACTGTATTTGACTGTAGACCTTCTAAGATTGGAACTGAACCTATTGTTTAAATTAAAGCATTACACAAGACTTCTTTGGATGTAATTCTGAACTGTAATTTGCTTATTTTTAGTGAAAAAGCTGCATTTTACTGTTATTTTCCTTATTTTGGAAACATTTTAATGAGGCTCCAACCAATTGCGGAAGAGCCATTGGCTGCTGAAATTGAGGCCTGCTCGAAAATCACTTCAGGCAGGCCTTCAGTGAGGATTTTACAAAGTTTCTGTTTAAAATTCTGATCTACTGTTATCCAATTCATGCTGAAACATGGGGCAGTAGATAGCTTGAAATTTGGGCCCGATAATTGTCAGCCCTCACATATACTCTTTCCAGATAAACTCATTTCTGTTTTGATTAATAGCCAGTGAAATGGAATTGAAACATTTACTCCCCATCGTTTCAAGTTTAGATTTTCCCCGGAACGAATTCCAAATGGGAATACACGTTGACTGAAAACCAATATTATCCTTCTTCCTCCAAGCACAAAATGCTGTGTGTCTCTTACTTCTAATCTAATTGACAATAAGATCAATTTATCATTTTTGTCTCTTTTTGACTATTTCCTGCTACTTCAACAAATATATTTATGATGTTTTTGGATTTAATTTGATTTAAGACAATTCATGTCCTGCTTAATTTATTGTGAAATTATATGAACTTCCTGTTTAGCTAGGTACGGATGAAAGCACGATTTACGGCATTAGTTATACTAACTGCATAAAGTCCCCATTTATCCTGAAGGGTAAAAGTCAAGACATGAGTCACTATATTTATTCGGCTAACTATGTTCCTCCTTATTAAGCAAGGAAAACGGATTAAAAGGCCAGCCATGATATCTGTGGCTCAACTAACTCCAGGTCTTATTCATTCAGTAGGATCAAGATTTATACACTATTCGCAGTGTTTGTTGTATAACTGAGTCAACAGCTTATTCACCTTGGACAGGATTAAAGTGTCATTCAACATGATGTTTGCTAGAAGCACTGGCTTTTTATTTATCTAGCAGGATAAGTGTTACTGCATGTGAGGAAAGGGTTGGAAACCTCCAACCTCATCCGCAGCTGGGATTCTCCGGTGCCGCCGCAGTGAATGATGTTTTGGCTGAACGTCGAATTCTCCATTCTTGCTGGTAGTGGAGCAGGTATGAACAAGATCGGAGAATCCCGTCCAAAATGTAAAGCCCATGTACGTGATTTAGCTTACACACTTAACATCGTAATGGAATTCTCATTCTGATACAAGTAACCTCAGTGTATGAATGATGACCAGAGCCAGCTCAATAAACTCATTGAATGGTACCCACTTACAATAACAATTTTCACTTTTAAATTGCCTTTAACATGACAAAATTTCCACGGCATTGAACGAGAGCAGAGATAAATGGGCATGAAGAAATTAGGGGAAAGGCTAGGTGAGCCAATTCAAAATACAGTGAAAGAAAGGGGACTTTCAAGCTGGGAACAAGATGTAGAAAGTTAGAGGAGTTTTGGAGGAGAATTCTACAGAATGAGTCTATGATTGAAAGTTCTACCATCAGTGATAGATCAGATGGAGGGAGAGAAGGTGACACTATATCAGACTTAGAAAACTGAAGAATATGAGTTCAGCTGCTGGGGTGTTGGAAGTCGTAGAAGTAAAAGTGGAATTTGTAAATGAGATTGAAGAATTTAAAGAGATGCATTGGTACTGTTGGAATCGATGGTGTCAAGAGTAATCGGAGACAAGTTGGATTTAGCTGTGGATAGAGTAAGGCAATGAAACATTGGATGAGTTGAAATCGTACTTTATTTTCTCCCTATTATCTTCTTAGTTCTCCTTTGCTGGATTCTGAATTTATCCCAGTCTTTGGGGCTATCACTGACTTTTGCCTCCTTATATGCTTTTTCTTTCAACTTCATGCTCTCCTTAACTTCCTTAGTTAGCCATGGTTGGTTTATCCCCCCCCTTAGAATCTTTGCTCCTTACTGGGATTTTTTTTTTGCTGAGTCCTGAATTAACTCCTTCAATGTCTGCCGCTGCTTACTTACTGTCTTTCCTCCTAATCTATCTGCCCAATCCACTTGAGCTAACTCTTATCCTCATTTCATTGCAGGTCCCTTTATTTAAGTTAAAGACAGTTGTTTCCGACCCAAGCTTCTCACTCTCAAACTGAATATTAAATTCCATCACCACTTCCTCGGAAATCTTTTACTCTGAGGTCATTTATTAAACCTGCCTTATTACCCATTACCAGATCCAAAATAGCCTGTTTCCTGGTCCTTTCCATGACATATTGCTCTAGGAAACTATCCCTAATGCAGCCTATGAATTTGTTGCCATAGCTACCTCTTTCCAACTTGATTAACCCAATCAACATGAAGATTAAAGTCACACATAATTATTGCTCTATTCCTTTTCCATGCTCCTATTATTTGTTGATTTATACCCTTACCTACAGCGTGGCTACTGCTTGGGTATCTACGCACTACTCCTACCAATGTCTTCTCTCCCTTAACATTTTTTACCTGCATCCCCAAATGGACTCTACATCATCCAAGCCGAGATCATCTCTCACAACTGACCTCATTTCATCTCTTATTAACAGTGCTACCACACAAACTTTTTCTTCCTTCCTGTCTTTCCAAAAGGTCAAATATCCCGGGATATTAAATTCCCAGTTTTGATCTTTTAATCATGGGCGGGATTTTACAGTCTCGTTCAGGTGAGATCGTAAAATCCCAGCCGAGGCCAAAGGAGATTTCCGTTCTGGGAACCTCGCCCACCCGGAATCGGGGTGGGTCAGGTGGTAGGGTTTTGGCCCATGTCTCTGTAATGGCTATCGGATCATATCCATTTACCTCAATTTGCGCTAACAGGTCATCTACCTTATTGCGAATGCTTCGTGCATTAAGATGCAAAGCCTTTTTGCAATTTCTAAGCAACCTAATTTTTCTTTGTACCGTGGCCTTATGATGCCTCTCGCCCTTGATTACCCTGTTTACTGTTTTTGCATTTTACTGTTCTTACTTTTATTACGATGTCTGTTATCCTTTCCCTTGTCACCCTGCTTATGTTCCCATTCCCCTGCCGTTCTAGTTTAAGCCCTTGCCAACTGCACTAATAAATACTCACCCGAGAACATCAGTCCAAGTCCTGCCTAGATGTAACTCAGTTTGTACTGGTCCCACCTCCCCCAGAACCAATGTCCCAGGAATCTGAAACCTTTCCTTTTGCACCATCTTTCCAGTCACATATTCATCTGATATACCCTGCTATTTCAACTCTGACTAGCATGTGATACTGGTAGTAATTCTGAGATCGCTATCTTTGAGGTCCTACTTTGTGAATTGCTTCCTAACTCCCTATATTCAGCTTTTAGGACCTCATCCCTTTTTTTTAAAACATATGTCATTGGTACCAGTGTGTACCACGACCACTGGCTGTTAGTCCTCCCCCTCCAGAATGTCCTGCAGCTACTCTGAGATATCCTTGACCTCAGCACTAGGGAGCCAACATACTATCCTGGAGTCTTATTTGCAACCACAGAAATGTCAATCTATTCCCTTTACAATTGAATCCCTATAACTGTTGCATTCCCAAAACTTCTTCTCCTCTCCCGTGCAGCAAAGCCAACCATGGTACAACGAATCGGGCAGTTACTGCTTTCCCCTGAGAGGCCATTCTCTCCAACAGTATCCAAAGCAAAATGGTCACAAGAGGTTGCCTAATCCTCCTACTCTGCCTGGTGGTCATTCATTCCGGTGAACGGTGGGAAGCTTTTCCCCAGGTCGGTGGTGACGTTCACGAGGGGTCATAGGTTCAAGGTGAAGGGGGGGAGGTTTAACACGGATATCAGAAGGACATATTTTACACAGAGGGTGGTGGAGGCCCGGAATGCGCTGCCAGGCAAGGTGGTGGAGGCGGACACACTGGGAACGTTTAAGACTCATCTAGATAGCCACATGAACGGAGTGGGAATGGAGGGATACAAAAGAATGGTCTAGTTTTGACCAGGGAGCGGCACGGGCTTGGAGGGCCGAAGGGCCTGTTCCTGTGCTGTATTGTTCTTTGTTCTTTGTTATTCCCTGGCTGCCTGCGGAGTGAGGGAGGTTCTGATGTACAGATGACAAAAGTGTGGGTGACAGTTTTAGTTGCATCGAAGATGAGGCAATGAAGAGAGACTAATGCAGTACTGGGGATAATGGGTAATTTGGTGATGGATAGGATATATTAGGCCTAACATAGCCTCAAAATATTTATTTCTAACAGTGATATTGTATTTTAAGAATTTTATTAAAAGTTACATTGAATTTCAAATGCACAGAACACTTTTTTCAGATGTGTTTATTTAAACAAACCTCTGTACTCCTTTGGCCGTCTATAAGGACATAAGAAATAGGAGCAGGATTAGGCCATTCAGCCCCTTGAGCCAACTTTGTCTTTCAATCAGATCATGGCAGGCCTGATCTTGGTCTGAGTAGTTTGATGACACATAGAGGTAGCATGGATAATCTGAGGGGGCATGGAGGATACATGGGGGCATAGAGGTGACTGGGGAAATTTGAGTGGGCATGGAGGATACATGGTGTATAAGGGTGGCATGGGATATCTGAGGGGGCATGGGCACGCATGGGCTGGGTGGGGCTGACAGAGGTAAGGGGTGTGGCTTAGGAGACCAAGGAGGACCTTCTAGCCAGCCACTCCTCACGCACTCCTGTGCAACTTGCAAACCACACTGCAAATCTGATCCCAGAGTGAAATGGCAGAAAATAGAATGTGAAGCCACACATGGGTTGGAGGTGTAGTTTTCCAGCCACGCAAGTGCAGAGGTCAGGCTTCCCTGAGCCCAGAGGCTGATTCAGTCCTGTGTACACAAATTTGACAGTGACTAATTTTGGTCTTTGAAATGATATTACTTATTAGGCTTTAACGTGCTGACTGAAAACAGAAAAGGCTGGAAATACTCTTCAGGTCAGGCAGTATCTGTGGAGAGAGAAACAGAGTTAACATTTCAGGTTGATGACCTATCAGTGCTGATAAAATATCACCAATCTGAAAAGTTAACTCTGTTTCTCCCTTCACGGATGCTGCTAGGCCGCCTGAATATTTCCACCATTTCCTGTTTCACCTTCAGCTTTCCAACATTTGCAGTATTTTCATTTTGCAATATGCTGACTATGTAATTTACTGGGACCAATTAGATCCTCATATGATAAAGATACAGGGCAGAATTTTACTGGAACACCCTTCCCAGAATTGGGTCGGGCAAGGCTTACAGAACAGCATTCTCCGTTGGTCTCGGGCTGGGTTTTATGAGCCTCAGGCGGGCAAGGCGGTAAAATTCCAGCAATAGGGTGGGATTTTATGGCCTCGCTCATCCCAAAACTGTAAAATCACACCTGAGGTCAACAGACCTTCCCATGGTCTGCCCCTCGCCCACTCCGATTCCCGTGGCGGGCGGGGCGGTAAATAAGCTGGAATTTTCAGGCCATTCATGTCAGCGGGGTCTTCCAGTGCCGCCGACAGCACACCCCAGCTGAAGGTTTTTTGGCAGTGAGGGGTGCATTCAACAGGAAACCCCACAAACAACAGCGGGACCAGTAGATCCCGCCTCTGCCAAATGCCAGGCTGCCATGAAACACGTCGTGGGTTGCCCGGAAAATCTCATCCATAGTCACTGCGCCCTAATCATCGCTCCTTCAGGGTAGATGCCATCACGTGCCAATTTAACAAGGAAATTGAGCTGTTGGTGTATCAACCATGGCAACCAAATGAAACGAAACCATTTGCCCAAAGCCAACAATCACAAGATGGCAGAAGATTCTTGGATAATCTGAAGATTCAGCTACTGGCTGGTATCTGCTTTACCTGGGTTCCTGAGGAGGATATTGCTTTTTAAATGTTCTAGTGTCCATTATTCTTCAATTAACCAATACGTTTTAGGAAACTGTTGACGGATATTTTGTTAACGTAGAATAACCACCTGGTAAATTAATTGTTAAGCATGGTTGAGAGAAATCTTTTGCATTTGCATCGTGTTGACAAATCACAGAAACTAGTTGTGTACCAGCTGTCAGATTCTTTGTAGAGACTTTCATTCGTCATTGCCTTGGTGAATACATTAGATGTCTCAGAAATTCCAAAGCCAGTCTAGTTTGCAAGGACCCCGATAACTCAAAATGTCGGCTTGTTGGCTGTGAGTGAAAAGGCTGAATAGCAGTTTACTCAGTCTGGCCACCATAGTCAAAGGAAAATGCCGCAACTGGCTTTGTATAAATAGGATCAATATGTTTCCTTTCTCATAAAACACATGTTACCCACTGTGTAAATAACTGTGGTATGCCAACGTAATGTTAATGCTGCTGGAGTAGTAATCCAGAAGCATGGATTAATAACCCAATAGATTCTACTGGAGGAGATGAAGGAGGGGGAGATAGGGTGAAGGAGGGGAAGATGGGGGTGAAGAAAGGGAGAGATAGGCCTACACTTAACAACTCCTCCACCGCCCATCAATCAACTCCTCACCTCTCCTGCTCGACAACCCCCATTCCAAATTTTTACCTCAGAGTCACATGAAGTCCGAGGTATTAAAACAGGGTCACACCTCGAAAAAGGTTTGGGGGGCATTACAGTAGAACCTGGGTCCAAATTTTGAAAAAATATAATAAAATAAAAAATATCCTGATAGTCCTCACATCCTTACCTCCTACACATTCTCTATGCCCCATCCATGCCAACTTGTGCCAACCTATAATTCCACCCACCCCTCATAGTATCTCATAGCTCTTTTTCAGCTCATGCCTCTCAAGCCGCCTACCATTGCCCCTCATAACCCCGTGGCAATTCATGCCACCCATATCTATTGCCTTTGCCCTTACCCCTTTCATTTCAACTCACCAGTGTCCTTTGACAGCTCCTGGACAGCTTGACACTTCCTAGACAGCTTTACAGTTCCAACACGTTTGTGTGTTACAAGTACACAATCATGTTTAATCCTAACTGTCCCAAAGGGTGCCTTACCTCGACAAAAGGGTGCTTTACCTCGACAAAAGGTGTCCCGGAATCTTACCCAAAAGGAAATGGTACCTCTCCAAAAGGATATCTTCGTTATTTAAGGAATCCGCCACATTATGCTCCTCTTACCTGATCTGCTCTGCACATTTTGGGATTCACTTAGCTAGAGTTCAAAAATCTCACTTCAGTGGAGGCAGCTGGTGATTAAATCAGCCAGTAAAAATGGCCAATGCGAATCTCCAACCCCAACCTAATTCCAGTCCTACTCCCACAACGTGTTCAGGGCAAGAGTTAGAAATTTCCTCCCATTTCTGGGATTGTCACCTGTCCGTCGTGGCGAAAACATGGGCCCGAAATTCTAATTCTAGCATGGCACTTTGAGAATGTGAATTCAGTTCTCAAAAACCTGAGAAAAAAAAAGCAAAGTAAAATGCAGGATTGTTGTAAAACCCCCCGAATCTCATTTAGCGAATAGCCCTGCTATCCTTACCCAATCTGGTCGACTTATAACTCCAGCCCCATACTAACGTGGTTGACTCTGAACTGACCTAACTGGTTCAGTTGCTTCAAACAATGGCAACCCAGGGTGGGCAATAAATGCCACCCTTGCCAACACAAACCAACGCCCGAGGCTGAGAACAAAGTCAAGAGATAGACATCAGGCATCTCTGAACAGATGGATCAAGAGCAGTGGTCCAAAAATAAGATAGCTTATGCCAAGATATCCAAAACAGTATATAGGAAAGAGAAAATACCTGTTCCATTCCTCTCTTTCTAATAATGCCCGTTTGGAACTTGCTTCACTGCTAAAAATCCTTGGTATTACTATGTCTAACAAATGAAGACCATTGAGCAAATCAGGGTCTCAAAGGGTAAACAGGAATTTAAGCATGCTTTCAAAAGTAAATATATATTATTGCAGGAGCTCAGTGCCAGAAAAGACAAATGTTCATGTTGTAAATGTATTCTTGTGCATGTTGTCTGGGATCTGTAAGTTTTCCAGTACAGTGAGAGGTGGGTGATACGCCTGAATGAGTCAGGAGAATTTATATTTTCCTCATCAAAAGACAAGGAGTAAGGGTAACACTGCTTGAAAGTGATAGGGTAGTCATGGTGTTCAAAAACTATCGCACACTCCGATCAAAGAGTTTCCACATTAATACAATCCAGCTTTCCCACAAAGATCCAGTGCTTTTAAAATTTATTTTGCCCCTTTTTTGGGCCCTCTTCATTTGAGCTGTTATTATGGAAGCGCAATCACTAATGTGCTGTGAAGCTGTATTTATAGGGGTTGTTTCTGGCCAAATGTCTATAAATCTCTCAGTGGGCATGTTAAATACAAAGATCTGGCATCAAGGAGCCTTTTAAAGAGAGAATTAGGAAAAAAAATGGAATTCCTTTACAAGAAGGAGTCCCACTATCTTGGATCTTCTTTCAATGGTACCTTGCTGGTGACACAATACTGATGATGCAATTATCTCTCTTTAAAGGGGACTTGATGCGAAACAATTTTTTTAAAGAGCCTTTTGACTCACTAAAAGTAAGGCTCCAAAAGCAGCAGCTCACCAGAAGTAAATGAAACGCAAGGAAAAAAATAACAATTGCCACCAAAAACATTGAAACAAACAGCGAGATATGACATAAATCATCAGTAGCAGTAAAAAACTCAGCAAGAATGGTGGAAAGAAAGCGAGTCTCATCAAATATCAACTGAACTCTCTCCAAGAATCCTGAAAGTACTCTATGGGGTACTAACAAATGAATATTTAATGTGTTTGGCTGGAATTCCTCTTTCCACTGTATTAACAGAGACTCCAGGCTGGATTTTAGTTCCAAGGTCCTGATCCCGACACCAAACTGAACCTGGGAGTGTTTGTGGTGGGACCATAGAGGAAACGTTCATGGTGGCAGCCAGTTAAGAGGCCGCCTTCGGTAGCCCTGTACAATTAAGGATGGCGGGTGGGCTGTGCAGCTGGGAGGAACAGTGGAAGCGCCCGGGGCTCTGGTTAGCTGGCAGCCCCACCTGGACAGGTGGGTGTTGTTGACATGGGATGGGGGAGGGGCACAAGGATGCATCAAAATGGAGGCACCCTCTGAAGAATGTAAAAAGTTTGAAAGGATGACTAGCCACTGCCTCTAAGGTTCTCTGGCACACATGGAGTTGGGGTATTAAAGGAGACATGTGGGGACATAAAATGGGTAGGTGGGGAGTCAGTAGCCAACCTTGCCTGGTTGAAATCAATGGAAGAAAAGTCAAGTGGGGTATATAACAGGCAGCTGATCCACTTCTGCACGGCTTACATTCTGGCCAGAGTTGAATTTTACCTACTTTAATTCCCAGAAGGTTTTCACGGGTGTGGCAATCCATGGGCGTTGGAGTGGGAAGGCAGGGGTGGAAACAGATAGCTCATCTGTGGGCACAACTGTCAATAAATAAATATTTATTGACTGACTATGCCTGCAATTAACTTGTCACCGAATATAAAGAAAGGATTTAATGATAATTAATCTCCTTATTTAAACACAATCATGCGTCTAGGACATGCGAGGGTATAGATGTCCACACAGATGAGTCGCTGCCTGTGCTCCCCAGTTTCAAAACTGATGTGAAGGTATAAATAGTAAATTTGATAAATAAGAACAATTACCAGAATATATTTACAAAGGTAATAATATTCATCATCAGAGTTCACATGAAAGTTACGAATCATGTTATCTGCCATCAAAACCCATTGATTAAATAATTGCCTTGCAATTGCTCTTAATGCTCCTCCTCTCAGTTGTATATTTAAACCATCTGGGCCCCTCATTAGATTACAGACTGTAACATTGCTGAGCAGAGAGTCTGTGCATTGCAGATGATGAAAGAGTGGAGAAATCTGGAAGCTAATTTTTATTGCCTCCGCAGGCGGCAATGTGCCAAATCCAAAAATCACAACATTTAGGCTAAAGTTTCCAGGGCAGTGGGAGCCCGGCCCCCGCCATCTGAAGAGTTGCGAGGGAATGCATCCCCTCTGACTGCGGGCCCGATGACATTTCACACTCTAACGGAGTGTTGACTGGCAGAAGGCAAGATTCCTGCCTGTCACCGGGAGTAGCTACAAAAGCAGAAAATGGAGGAAAATTCTCAGCAGGTCTGACAGCATCTGTGGAGGGAGAATTGAGCCAACATTTCAAGTCAGAGCCACCATGGTCATTCTGACTCGAAATGTTGGCTCTATTCTCTCTCCACAGATGCTGTCAAGACCTGCTGAGTCTCTGCAGCATTTTCCGTTCTTGTTTCAGATTCCAGAATCCACAGTATTTTGCCTTTAGCTGGAGTAGGTCCTGCCTTGAAGAGCGCTGGCAGTGCTCCCATCATTCCAGGAACAGTGCTACAGTGGCCAGAAGAGGCACTGCAAACAGCTGCCTGGAACTAAGTGCCAAGACCTCGGCGGAAAGTTAAGTGGCAGGGTTTGAGGTGAGGAGGGGGGTAAGGAAGACCTGGGGGGGATGCTGGGGAGCGGTCGGGGTCTCAGGGGATAGGTTGGGGTGGGGGAAGAGGGAGGTCTGGAGGTCACCGGGCCCTAAGGATAGGGCAGCCCCAGTCAGAAGAGAGGTTCGGATGGAGGCACCCCCATCGCCATTCTCTTCTTGCCCAAAATCAAACTTAATTCAATTTTGGCTTTCTCTCTTTGATCTGTCATTTACCCACCAGTCAAAAAATTGAGTCCGGGCAGGAAAAGACCATTAAGCGGCCACTCAAGGGCCTTAATAGGGGCAAGGGTGGGTGTCCCCTCCGAGACCATGCCTGTGACAGATCAGTTCAGGCGAGGTCCCAGAGGGAATCACATCCTTGCAATTTTACACACCCCACCCACCTTGGAATACACCAGGAAAGGGCTGGGGGAGTTGGGGGGGGGGGGGGGGGGGTGGGCGGGGGAACATAGAATTTGGCCTTAATTTACTACCCCATTCACACTCTCAATCAACCAACCTCCATTTCCAACCAGTCTGAAAATAAGCAGAGAGAAAACCAGTCAATTTCAGCCTCATTAACGTAGCAAATCAAGGTCCTGTGTTGTAAAATAAGAATCTTTTTTAGAACTTCTATACAATTTTCAATCGGCAATTCACACATTCTCTGTCCAAAGGCAGAGGTCTCGAACGTCCAGAAAGAAACCACTACAGTTATCTCACAAAAAACTTATATTTCTGGTGATTTTAGACTTGTTCATCCTCAAGAATGGTGAATTGAGAATGAAACCTGATAAGGAGTTTGATAGACTCAATGTAAGGTAGATTCTTCCACTTGTGTGGAGACCACATTAGGGGCCGTACATATAAGATAGCTACAAATAAATATGAGGATATTCAGGAGAAATAGTCAACACATTTACTCCCAGATTTTTGTTTCTACAAAATACTTCTTGCTGTGAACTAATTTTACTAATTACACACATTTTTTGATTACAAGCATTTTGTTTTACTTCTGATCCATAAAGCATTATCTGATTTTTTTTACCACAATTGTGACCTGAATTCAGGAATAAAAATGAAACCCTAAGCATCAGAAACCCACCTACGTCTGCACATCCCAACCCATTTCTTACACCATTCCTGCCATCGCCCAGCAGTTAGCCTAGTTTATGCCTGTGCATCATTTTGCTGAACTGTCTACTCAAGGTGTTCATTTTTTTGGTCCTTTGCTTTATACCTTAATTTGATAACATATAAGGGGTGATTGCACAATATGGTGTTCCCAATTGAAATAGTACTCACAAACTGCCCACCTTTGTGGAATAGCATGCCTGTTCCTTCATGACTTGCATGGCTGCTTACTCAAGAGTCAATGATTCTCTCATACCATTTATGTAGGACGTATATAGGAGAGAATGCTAAGATATTCCAGGCAGGAGTGAGTTTTCAGTTGCTCCCTATGTTCTGTAAATGTGGTCATCGTAAACAAGCACACAGCATTTGTCAAAATAAAAGCAAATTACTGCAGATGCTGGAGTCTGAAACCAAAAGAGAAAATGCTGGAAAATCTCAGCAGGTCTGGCAGCATCTGTATGGAGAGAAAAGAGCTGGCGTTTCGAGTCCAGATGACCTCTTGTCACAACATTTGTCGCATTGCACTTTGGAGTCGTTAACACATTAAAAAAAGTCCTTTCTTCTTACTTTGTAAAAAGCACCTGGCTTCACTGTGCCATTTTATAAAATGTGCATGTTGCCTGTGTTCCTACCAGACAAGTTAGCATGTTATGCATTCAGCAAATCTGAAAGCTTTTCAATCACGAACAAAACAGTGAAAACACAATTATTTTAGCAATTTACTCGTGAAAAGCTTCTTTGACCTAAAGCCAGGGAAAGCCCCATCGCAGCAACTCCATATTTGTGTAGTATTTCAATTAGCAGTATTTCTTAATTGTTATTTGAATAGCACTGATAATATTTTACATATTTAAAATACATATACTAATTGCTTAACAGAGGAGCTGGTATCAAAACATAGAAGAATTGTATAGTATCTTCCAATTAACTTTTCCTTTTCACCTGATGCATACAGTACGTGGACAATTAAGGGCTGATATTAGTTTTAAGGTTCTTTATTAGTGTCACAAGTAGGCTTATATTAACACTGCAATGAAGTTACTGTGAAAATCGCCTGTTCAGGTTACACTGAGGGAGAATTTAGCAGGGCCAATGCACCTAACCCGCACGTCTTTCTGAGATATGTAGGACTATATGTAATCAGACAGGAGAAATTATATATAAAAAGGACTAGAAAATGATAGGATAGATAGAAAGGGCTACTGGAGCAGATTAGAAACTAATTTCTCAGTTAACTATGATCGGAAGATTGGGAAAATAGGAAAACAACCTGTAAAAATGGTTAATCTTAAAGAGTCGTAAAGACACAACCGGTTACTTCCAAATCTTCTCGTTCGCAACACCGCATTGAAGAAAATGCAGCTTCGGTACGAAGAGTTAATATTGCTTTCTAAAGGATGGCAACACCCAGATCAGGAAGACTGCGTGGCATGCTTGAGGGCAGGATCCATTTATATTGAATTGCACCAAATGCAGTCATTCTCCCATGATGACAAAGTTAACATACAGGCCTTGATCTTACTGGCACGGCCGCCCCGAAACTGAGGCGGGCGAGGCTCGCAGAACGGCATTCCCCATTGGCCTCGGGCACGATCTCAAGAGCCTCGGGCGGCCGTGCCGGTAAAATCAGGGCCACAAAGTGAAACATGACATTTGTTAACATAATATTATAAACTATAATTCAAGGGCAAAAATAAGTTTTACAACCACCAGAGACACAAGTACTGACAACTGAAGCTTGTAAACACAATACATTAGTGCAATTTTAATTTCAAAACTTGTTCTATTATTTGACACTTTTATAGAGGATAGTATGCAGTTTGGCTTAAATCATGCGCTGTCCATTCAAAGAAGTGGTAATATTTTCATAGTATTTACAGCTTCCTTATATCACTGTACATGATTGATTTATCAACCATAATCAAAATCTAAAATGATCTTCTTTAACCGGCATATCTTGTTAACTTTTCACAAGCATTTCAGGAATCAGAATAGCATCTTCTAAATATAGCTGCTCTTCTTGACTATGCCAACATTGATGGGATTAAATCTCACCTAAATATCAATTGCAATAACTTGTGTGTGTTACAGATTTCATTTAGGGAGTCGGGACACAGGGCATTGCTATGTGGGATTTCTGCTTAGGGAAACAGCCAAACAATTATACCGGTGAATATGCTGCATAACCATTGAAAATCATGAGGGTTCTGGACCGAGTAGATGTGGAGAAACCGTTCTCATTAGCAGGAGGGTTGAGAATCAGAGGACATCGATTTAAAGTCAATGGCAATTTACTTGGCGACTGGTTAGAATCTGGAATGCACAGCGTGGGAGTGCGGTGGAGGAAGATTAAATTGTGACTTGAAAAGGGAACTGAATAATTATCAGAAGAGGTAAGAAAAAAATTGCAGGGCTACAGGGACTAGCTGAGTTGCTGTTGCAGAGGGTTGGCTCAGATGCAATAAGCAGAATGGTCTCCTCCTGTGCTGTGACAATTCTATGATTAAAACTATTTGAAATGAGGTCCGTCAAACTCTTTCATGGGATTGCCGCTCATTCCCAATGGCATATTTGCCAATCAGCTTCCCAAACTGAAAAGTTTAAGTTGAAGGTCATAAAATTTTACTTGCAGATTTATCACAACATAAGCAAAAGATAGATTCTGAATAGGACCATGAATCAAATGGGAGTAAACCTTTTTTCAGCACACCAAGTGTATAGCAAGTATAAACTGAAAGGCATATCCTCCTTGTGCAGATAATTTGAGATCTTTAATCCTATTTCAGTCATGGTGTAAATATTTATTGTTGATCTAGGAAGGATAGTTGAAATGTATTCTCTTTTTTGCTGCCAGAGCTATAAGGATCAGTCCTGGTCTAAATTACCCTCTGGCCGTTACAGTTAATGTAACACTTACGTCAATCGTAGCATGGCTCTAATTTTGAAACCAGGGTGTGGCTCTTACCCTTCCCTTAACAAATCCACGGAGGTGCCCTAATTTAACAATATGCTGTTAGCATTTTTGTAATCTATATATTTCTTTTCTTTAACATAGATTGGATCTCAGTTTTCTTATCTACCTCATTCAGAAAAATGATAGTGGACGATATAAAATGGGCTACCAATTGGCTATCGCTTGTTTTAGGCTATCAGACAAATTTATTGTCATGTGTGCGAAACTGTGAGAAAAGATTAGAAAATGTTGAGTACAAATGTGTATTGAATAGTAAGTACAGATCATGCACGAGGAAAATTGAGTACAGAATATCCCAGAGAATGTGACGTCCAGAGGACATTGCACTAACTGTGACATTTTAACCAGCGCTGGTTTTGAAATATATAAGCAACATACAATTAAATAAACCAAGTATACTGGAGGGTTGCACCACTGCCAGGTTAGGAACAAGTAAGGACTTGATAAACATTTCTCAGCCCAGGTTTGCAAGCGCTAAATGTTAATAAGCCACGGCAGCATGGTTGTGAAGTCAAATTTCACCATCACCATTCTGGGAAACAATCTTCTTTCTGTAACAAACTAAAAGTTAAAGGTAGGAACATATGGTTCCAGGGATCGTTATCATTGTGGCTACAATCTCCCTAATGATTGCGTGGCCTTTAGCAGCCTTGACTTAGTGGAATTTAAATGGCGTAAACTTGTTGCAGATGGAGGTTGGTCACTGAAAATGTCATAGTCCTACAGCGCTTTATCCGAATTCCGCCTTCCTCCATTCCTCCTCCGCAGGAGCCATTTTACAGCCCTGTGGGGTATGGGTGTCTGCTTCCTTTATTAGAATGATTACAGCTGTGTTTCGCTCTTGTTATAATCTATTTACTGGGTTAAGGCTAATTAGACCTATTAAGATTTCACCAACCGGTGATCCCCACTGGCTCATTCAAACTGGACCTTTAGTTAATTGGTTAACACAAGGTCCTAACAATTAGTAAATAAATAAATACGGTCACAGTAACAGCACTGAAAATTCACATCCTATACATGGCAGGTTTGATCTTTCAAAGGATTTCCTCAACTTAGCGCCCCTTCCATCCATGTCACACACCCTCCCCTGATTGAGGGGGTGGCAAGCCCAGTCCTGAGGTGAAAAATGGCGGACAGCTTTCAGAAGGTAAATGAAGCTGTTAAATTCTTTCCATCTCGTGCAGACTACACTGAATTTGAAACTCACTATGCAGAGATCCCGGAGGGGAATTTGCTGATTTGACCACTTCGTTGGCACAGTGAGTTAGCACGCAAGTGCCACATTTCACCAGACCACTGGTTAATTTTCAATACAGTTCAACAAAGCCCCAGCAAGGATCCAGTTAAAAATAACTGAAACAAGATGGAGCGCGAGCTCACAGCATTTGCACTGATCAGGCATTGAAAGGAAACAGAAAATATATTTTCCAATCAACAAATGAAGGCCTTTCTTGAGATTAACATTGTCACCTGCTGCAGCAGCATTTCTTCACTAATGGCAAACCACGTCAGAAAGGTTTTTTCAGCGTTACTGATAATTACAGAAAGTTATCAGCTAAGTCCTCTATACGTTTTCCTAATCGACTCTCACCTGTTCTAACTTTAGAGATTAGCCAGAGAAGATAGTTTTCACATTTTTATATGCGTATTTTTAAAGGCATTAGCCACTCCCACTGATCCCTCAGGGTGATTAATTTGAATTTGCTTTCTTGGGAAGGGCAATGGGTTTATTTGGTCGAACGTGACATTTTTCGAAAGAGGCAGCAGATTCAGAATCCCATATACTTGTCACCCTTTTGAATGTTTTTTTCGGAAGCGGGGAATCCAGTTTCCTTCAAAAAAAAGGTTGTCGGCTTATATTTGCAGAGTGTACAAGCAAAACTATATCACCTATTTAAAAAAAAGACACAATGGGTCTCCAGGAAACCCCCAATATCAAAATGTTACACCAAAACAGAGGAAAATCTTTACGGCGAATAGGTTTGTGAGGAGTTGGACCATCGGCTGATCTGTTTTAATAATGGACGACATTTTGCGGCCCCATCGCAGCATGGGTGTGGCCAGAAAATGCAGCGAGCCGTTGAAAATTGACTTCGCCGGGACCGGAAGATCCCACCGGCGGGAAGAGCAGGAAAATTCCACCTGACGAGTTATTGAAGAACAAAATATTCCAACCCATAAGTTGGACCCTGGTCCCAGACAAGTCAACATAATGGCAGAAAATCTAAATACACTATTTAACAGCTATTCCTTTTGATCTGGTAGTGGTCACAATGAACAATCCTTTTTTTTATAGGTCAGGAAAAGCCTCAGAAACTCTGCATCTCCCTTTATCTCTTGAGCATATGAAGCTTATAGGTGAACATAACGACTCAAGACAGACATTGCACTTTCAAAATACGCTCCTACTCAACTAGATCCTTTCCTAGCTCTTTCCACTCCAATGATGCTTTGCTCACAGCTAAGTCTGTACACGTGGAATGCCGCGCAGATGCCAATTCACTGATACAATGACAAAATGAGCAAATGGCTTAATTCGCATCGGGGTCTGTACTTTTCCGGAGCTCAGTAAACTAAGCATAGCTCTTCTCTCACATAAACCTGTCAGTTCACATAGTTACATGTCTGCAATAAGCAAAGACTCATGGTGAGCGTGTTTCAAACAAAAATTCAAATACCAGTTCCTTCCTAGGGTGACATATGTTCCCACCAAGCCCATCTGAGTTTATTAAATATAAGATCTCAAATTTATCTCCAAAACAAATTAACCACTAGCCTTAATTTTTGAGTATTCATTTTAAAGCGGCTTACATTTTAGGACCAAAAGACAGCTTGATCTGATATCAGAATTTAACAGTGGGCGTTGAGAGGAGAGAGTTGGGAGTGGAACTCAAGCAGATGGGTGTTATGGCGCAACAATATTAACGTCAAACTTGACAATTTTGTAGGTGTTAAACATGGGGATTAATCTTTTACTATCCTGAGCATGAATCACTGGAAAATGACCGTACAATAATTGAACTGAGAATGTGCTAACGACGAAAATCGAGCTATAGGGTTTGGCAAACAGGAAGCTCTTTGAAAGAAAAAAATTCCTTTAGAATATGTTAATTCGGATAAAAAATTATTTTTCTCAAAACTTTCTTCACAACCTTTAATGACAGAATTCTTGCCTTCCTTTTCTCTCCCGCTTTATAATGTGCTGGCCTTTTCTCTTATATCGTCTGCCTTCCTGTTTCTCTCGTTCTCCCATTTTTTCTTTGGAGGTGAAGTGCAAATAATATAGAAGTAATCAAGTTATGGTGAGAACCTGGTTACAACAAACCTTTTGTTATAACATCCTGTTTCTATGGTCCTTGCTGAGATGCCATTATAACTTTGGGGGGGGGGGGGGGGGGGAGAATCTCTATCCAATTCTTTCTTCCAGAGCTAACTGCTCCTCACAAAGATCATAAATTTCTAATAATTAGATTAGGCTCTAAATTGCAACAAAAGCAGGAAAGAAATCATCACCCAGTGCAGGGCTAAATTTTTAGCGATCAATCAGAAAGTTGATGGAAGTACTGAGGCAGAATTGGTTTCATTGCACCCAGGGTCAGACAGTCATCGTTTTCTCCAGAAAACCAAACTGGCGGGATCAAGGAGGCCATCCCTTTCATCATTGTTGCACAATAGATTAATGGTTCCTTCTACACCTCAAATGCTTAGGCAAATTCCAAGAAGATCTTACGTTGAGCAGCGTCAGTGAACTTGGGGAATGATTTGTGAGCATTTGAACTTAACGGAGGAGTTTTATTTCATTGAACAGACATAGTGGTGATGACCAGTTTCTGGTTTATACAATGACTTCTAACAGGAATTCGCTCCAATTCCAACCAGTCTTAGAAAAATTTAGGTTCAAATGGGCTAGATTCTATAGGCCACAAATCTCTGTTTTCCGTCTGACTTCTTAACTTTTGCAAAACTTAAAATGTAGTCATTCAATTGGTGAATTAAGTGGACGAGAATAAGACTTTTCAACAAACAACGTCTTTTTTCAATAGACAAAAGCAGTTTTAGCGATAACTACCATGGATTACAGATTAATAGCGTGAGAGCCCAACAATGTACTAAAGATGTCTGCGCAATCAGGACTAGCCATGGAAAGAGTTAAAAAAAAGAGAGACATTATAAAATGCAAAACTTTGTTGCGAGCAGATATATTTTCGGCTAGATTTCCCTTCTACAAACTCCGCCATTCACTCCAGCCATGTTTGAAAAGACAAAGGTAGTTCCCTCACATATATTAAAGCCACCCCATCAGCCACGTACACGTCTCGTTTGACTCAAATGAACTGCTGCTTTCTGAATCCGTCTCACTGACTTGCCAAAATGGACCATTCAATCTTATTTAGTACAATAAATATGCCACGATAAAGAATTTTGCATCAAAAGATTTGCCAGGATAAAGGAGCCTCGGCAAACTAAATTTAGCAACAAGTGCAATTTTATTTGTGCAGAAATCCACACCCCTTCAAAATGAGTCAAAGGCAGAAAAATATAACCAACAACAGACTGCTGTTAAAATGAACATTGCTAAGAGCTAATTTGTTCATAGACGCAGTAACACCGAACTGTGCCTACGTACTCAAAATGAGATAGATTAAAGTGAATAAAGGACTTACACGCAGGAAGACTTTTTAAAAGAGTTTAGAATTGTTACTCACAGTCAAGTCTGTCTTCCCCTCCAGACGACTCGTGCTCAACAGGAACATATTTCAACATCATTACTTCATAGCTACAACATCCCATCTGGTGGTCAACTGCATTCAACTTTCTTCTAAAGAAAAAAAATGACTTTGTTTTAAAAAGGACAGCCCCTGAAACTCCTCCCTCCTCCCTTTTAGGGCTGGGACATGGTTAGTGGCTAGAAATAAAAAACCTTCTCAGATCATTCATGGCTTCTTTTTTAAAAAAAATCAGAACTCCACCCTGGTGCAGCTTAGCCAGGGTATAAGGAACGAGAAGGGAAGGGGGTGGGATAATGGAAGTGGAGAATTAATTGCTGTCAATAAATCGTTTCACTGAGACAGGATCACAACAGAGTCTGCAAACTCCCACCTTGCTCTTGAACCGGTTTACTGATCTGTGAAGTACAGCAGGCTATGCAACTTTCACCTGCTGTGCGGGGAATTCTTATCGATGATAATGTTCATGACTCAGCCAGAGGGACCCCACCCAGTGTGGGCGGTGAGAACTGTCACTTAAGCCTTAGATTGCCTGCACTAAACAGACAGAGTCTATCTTTTGATGAACTATATAGACAAGGCTTTTCCTTTTCTTTAGACTCTTTTCTTTAAACTGAACTTTCAAAATATTTTATTTCTAATTTCAGTGTGCTGTAAAGCTCAATTCCTCATCCATTTTACTTTAGACACTTAAAGCGGCTAAGCAAACCTAATGGCTAACATGTCTATAAATAGATACAAGGCAGCACAATCTTTTCATTGATTTATGCCTGGCTTTAGTCTTGCACGATATATTTCAGACTATAATCCTCCTCTCTTCCTCATCTTTATCTGCTTTCCCCAAGAAAAAAACTCGACAATGTGTCTCACTTCCCTCCAACTAACTTTTGTTCCCTGATTTCATGACTTTTTAAAATCCCTTTGTGTGTCTATTTGCACAATTTTGATCTCCCGTTTTAAGAGCATATGCTTGCTTTCTTTCTTTTATGTGTTTTCGTGACACAGTCAACCTATTTACGATGGCGGGGAAACTTCTAGAGACAATAGTCTGCAACAAAATTAATTGGCATTTGGAATTCGGGATGAATAAATTAAAATCAGCATGGATTTCTTAAAGGCAAATCATGTTTGACTCACTTGACTGAGTTCTGTGATGAAGTAATGGAGCGGGCTGATGAGGATCGTACGGTTGATTGGGGAGCCAGTTGTCTAGTGGTATTGGCCATGAGTAATCCAGCAATCCAGGAGAATGCTTTGGTGACTTGGGTTCGAATCCCACCATGGCAGATGGTGAAATTTAAATTCAATAAAAAATCTGGAATTAAAAGTCTAAAGATAACCATATAAAACCCATCTGGTTCACTTTTAGGGATGAAAATCTGCCAACCCTACCTGGCCTGGCCTACATGTGACTCCAGAACCACAACATTTTGGTTGACTCTTAACTGCCCTTTGAAATGGCCATAAAAAGCCACTCCTAGAGCAATTAGGGATGGGCAATGAATGTTGACTCAGCGAACGGCAATCACATCCTATATATAAAATGTGTATGGACTTTCAAAAGGCATTTGACAAAGTACCATATAATGGACTTGTTAATGAAATTACAGGATCAGTGGCAAGATGGATGCAAAATTGGCTTCGAAACAGAAAGCAGAGGGTTCAGGTTGTTTAACACTCTGGAGGGAAGAGTTAGTATTAGGACCACTGTTCTTTTTGATATATATTCCACTCAAAGGGCCGAATGGCCTACTCCTGCACCTGTTTTCTATGTTTCTGGTCTTGGGTATACAGGACGTCATTTCAAAGTTGCAGATGGCACAAAGTTGAGGAATGTAGTAAACAATAACGTATATATGGGTAGAAGTACACAAAACTTTCAAGGTTCCAGGACAAATTGAGAAGACCATTAAAATGGCACATGAGATGTTTGGTTTTATAAATAGATGCATAGGTGAAGGTTGTACTTGGTAAGAGGAGAAAGTTGCAACCCGAAAGCTGAACAAACAACTCAAGAAATGACCTAGTAACGAGTTTTATTTGGAGAGTTGTTTTGTATGGATGTGACCTGGATCTTAGATGAGACCAACTAGCATTGAAATGTGGGTTTGGAGGAGAATAGAAAAGATCTGCTGGGCGGAAAAAGTGACAAATGATGAAGTGCTGTGGGATAAGGGACAAAAGCACAGAGTGTGACTTTGGACAGAATGTGGGCGTTTGGTGAGAAGAAGGAAACTTTACATATCTTTCCATGAAATATAATATTGATTGTGCTTGTGTTTAACGTTTAACTGCAGGTATTGTTTAACTTTTAAGTTTCATCCAGGGGCCTAAGTAGTGGAAGAAAAGCTATCCATTGGCAACAGCTGAAGGGTTAATTATTTAAGGAAACTAGTTTGAACTGTTTGCTGCTGTACATAGGCTTAGCTAGTCCCTTTGCTCAGAACATAAAAATTCAGACACACTCTGTGTGCCCAGCACTGAGTGCAGCTTCAGATAGAGTGTGGACGTTTGAGAAGAGGGAGTTTGCTGAGGAGGGGAACACGGTACTCCTTTGCTCTTCTAAATTTTTCATCCTTTAGGAATTGGTTTTTGCTGTTCTCCAGGGGAGATGTTGGTGAGAATCTGGTAAATATCCATTAAGTGGTCAAGGTCTACTTTCCGAAGGTTTGAATTTGCTCTGCAGTCTGTGATAAGATTAATTAATATCTAAAAGAAAATAAACAATTGAATAAGATAATTAGTTAATTTGTTAAAGATCATAATTATGGCAGGACAGGTGATGGGTCAAGGCTGCAGCAAATGGGAGTTCATGGATAACACTATAATCTAGGGCAAGTGCACCTCATTGAGCTGGAGGCTGAGCTGCAGACACTGCAGCACATCAGGGAGGGACAGAGTGAATTGGATGCTTTGTTTGAGAAGGCAGTCACACCCCTTGGGATGGACTCTTCCAGTTTGGAAAGTGGTCAGGGACAGGAGGCTGTAACTGCAGCTGGAGGAAGGTAAGGGATCCAAAGGGCAGGAGTGCCAGCCACTGCAATTGTCCAACAAGTTTGAGGTTCTTTCAGCTTATTTAGATGAGTTTGGGGGCTGCAGGGTGGATGAGCTGACTGACCATGGCACTTAGGGTGGGAATCGAGGGAGCACATAAGGAGGTAGTGGTAGTAGGGGACAGTATAGTGAGGGGGATTGACACTGTGCTCTGTAGCAAGGAGCAAGAGTTCAGATGGCTGGGTTACCTGCCCAGTGCAATGGTTTGGAATGTCAACTCCGGGCTGGAGAGGAACTTGAAGTGGGAGGGGGTGGACCCCTTTGGCATGGTCCATGTAGGTACCAATGATATAGGCAGAATGAGGAAAGAGGTTCTGCAGAAAGAGGATGCGGAGCTAGGCACTAAATTAAAGAACAGAACCTCCAAGGTTATAATCACTAGATTATTACCTGAGCCACATGCATATTGGCATAGAGTACATAAAATTAGAGAGATGAATGCATGGCTCAAAGACTGGTGTGAGAGAAGGGTGTTTTGGTTCATGGAGCGCTGGCATTAATACTGGGGAAAGTGGGGACTGGACAATTGGCATGGTCTACACCTGAACCTTGCTGAGACCAATGTGCTTGTAACCTGCATAACTAAGGAAGTAGAGAGTGTTTTAAACTAGTTCTGGAGAGGGGATATGTAGGCTTACAAAGCAAAAAGATATGGCAGCATCATAAGGCAGCTATTTAGGTATTGATACCCAGGTGACAGGGAGGGACAGAGAATACAAACATAAATCAACAGCAACAAATAGGATCAAAGGGGGAAAAATGGTAACAAGGCAAAATGAATGGCTCTTTCCTTAACTGCATGTGCTATTCAGCACAAAATAAATAAATTGATGGCTCAAATTGTGGTTAATGGGTATAATCTTATAGCCATTACAGTGATGTGGTTACAAGGAGATCAAAGCTGGGAACTAAATATTCAAGGGTATGTGACTATTTGTTAGGACAAGCAGGAAGGAAAGGGTGGTGGCCTTGCTTTGTTAGTATAAGATGGAATAAGTGCAATAGCAAAAATGATCTTGGATCAGATAATGTTGAATCCATATGGGTTGAGGTAAGAAATAACTAGGGAAGAAGACATTGGTGGTATTAATATATCAGCCCTTTAACAGCAGCTATATTGTAGGATGGATAATAAATCAGGAGATAATAAGGGCATGTAGAAAAGGCAGTACTTTGATTATAGGTGGCTTTAATCTTCATGTAGATTGGGAAAATAAAATTGGCAGAGGTAGCCATGAGAAAGAATTAATTGAATGTATTTGGGACATTAACTGGAATATACATGGCGTTAAGGGCTTGGATGGAGTAGATTTCTCAGAATGTGTACAGGAGAACTTTTTAAATCAATATGTGGAGGGTCTAACAAGGGGGGGAACTGTGCTGAACTTGATTCTGGGGAATGAAGCTGGACAGGTGGTTGAGGTGCTGGTGGGGGAGCATTTTAGTGATAGCGATCACAACATGGTACAATTTAAGCTTGTTATGAACAAGGAAAGAGACAAGCTGCAAAAAAATAAGTTTTGGATTGTGGGAGAGCGGATTTTAGTGAAATAAGACAGGATCTGGCCAAGGGTAGACTGGGAACAGCTACAAATGGGAAAATCTACAGAAGAGCAACAGGAGGCATTCAAAAAGGAAATGGGAAGGGTGCAAGCCCAGCACATTCCCTCCAGGGTGATAATTAGGAATAACAAGCCCAGAGAACCATGGATGACCAAAGATATTCAGGATACAATGAGAAGGAAAAGAAAGGCTTTTAAAAATGCGAGGGGAGCAAATCAGTGGAGACATTAGTGAGGTGTAGAAAGTGCAGGATGGCGCTTAAGAAAGCAATTAGGAATGCAAAGAGGGGATATGGGAAAGCTCTGGCTGATAAAAGAATGGAAAATCCCAAGATATTCTATAAGTATATCAATGGGAAGAAGATAACTAGGGAAAGAGTAGGGCCCATTAGGGACAAAGGGGGCAATCTGTGGGTGGAGCCAGAGGACGTTGGTTGATTGAATACTTCACATCCGTCTTCACACAAGAGAATGAGGACGATGGCATGGAATTCAGGGAGAGGGACTGTGAGGTTCTTTAGCAATTGACATAGGGAAGGACAAGGTATTGGAGATGTTGGCAGCCTTATAAGTGGATAAATCTCCAGGTCCAGATGAATTGTGCCCCAGGCTGCTGTGGAAGGCAAGGGAGGAGATTGCAGAGGCTCTGACCCAAATTTTCAATTTCTCTCCAGCCATGGGGGAGGTGCCAGACAACCAAAGAACAGTTAATGTGATTCCTCTATTTAAGAAGGGTTGTAGAGATAAATTAGGGAACTACCAGTGAGCCTCACGTCAGTGGTAGGGAAACTATTAGAGAAAGTTCTGAAGGAGAGCATCTATCTCCACTTGGAGAGACAAAGCTTGATCAGGGAAAGTCAGCAGGGCTTCGTCAGAGGGGGGTCATGTCTAACAAATTTGATTGAATTTTTTGAGGAGGTGACCAGGTGTGTAGACGAGGGTGGTGCAGTCGATGTAGTTTATATGGATTTCAGCAACACCTTTGACAAGGTCCCACATGGGAGACTTGCAAAGAAGATAAATTCACATGGGATACAGGGTAATTTGATCAAGTGGATGGATAATTGGCTCAGTAGTAGGAGACAGAAGCTGATGACGGAAGGCTGCTTTAGTTACTGGAATCCAGTGTCCAGGGGTTGTGTTGGGCCCCCTATTATTCGTCGTTTATATAAATGACATTGATGACTATGTGGGGGATAGGATTAGTAAGTTTGTGGATGACACAAAGATTGGACAGGTGATTAACAGTGTGGCAGATTGTCTTGGGCTACAAGAAGTTATAGACGGAATGGGCAGATTGTGGCAGATGGAATTTAATCCTGAAAAGTGTGAGGCGATACACTTTGAAAGGAGTAATTTGACAAGAAAGTACTCAATGAATGGTAGGACATTAGGAAGTTCTGTGGAATAAAGGGACCTTGGCGTGTTTGTCCACAGATTGCTGAAAGCAGAAGGGCATGTTAGTAAAGTGGTGAAAGAGGCAGATGGAACACTTGCCTTTATCAATTGAGGCATAGATTACAAAAGCAGGGAAGTTATGTTGGAGTTGTGTAGAACTTTGGTGAGGCCACAGCTAGAGCACTGTGTGCAGTCCTTCAGATTAAAAGATCACCTAGGAAATAGTGACCATGACAAGGTAAAATTTAGCATTCAGTTTGAGAGCGAGAAACTTATGTCAGAAACAACTGTGCTAACCTTCAATAAGGGCAATTACAAAGAAATGAGGGCAGTGTTGGCTGGAGTGGACTGGGAAAGAAGTTTTGCAGGAAAGACGGCTAATCAGCAATGGTAGACATTCATGAAAATAATTCATGACTCATGACAAAGATACATCCCGGTGAAGAAGAAGGATTCTAGGAAGGGGATAAATCAACCATGGTTACTCAGGGAAATTAAGGATCATATTAAACCAAAAGGAAAAATGTATAATGTGGCAAAGATTAGTGGTAAGCCAGAGGATTGGGAAAGTTTTAAAAACCAACAAAAGGTGACCAGAAAATAAAGAGGGAGAGGATAAACTATTAGTATAAACTGCAAGTAATATAAAAATGGACGTCAAGAGCTGCTTTAAATATATAAGAAGGAAGAGAGAGGCTACAGTGAACATAGGCCCCTTCGAGAATGGGACTGGGAAATAATAATGGAGAATCAGAAATGGCAGAGGAATTAAACAAATACTTTGTGCCAGTCTTTAATGTTGGAAGACATTAATAACATTCCAAAATACTAAATAACCAAGGGGCAGCAGGTGAGGTAGGAAATAAATGCAATAACTATCATTAAACTAAAAGTACGAGGGAAAATAAAGGGCCTGAAGGCTGATAATTTCCCTGGACATAATGGGTTGCATCCTAGGATATTAAAAGAAGTTGCTACAGAAATAATGAATGCACTGGTAGTAATCTTCCAAGAACCTTAAAATTCTTTAAAACTTCCAGAGGATTGGAAAACTACAAATATAACAACACCCTTATTCAAAAAGGGAGGGAGACAAAAACATATAACTATAGGCCAGTTAGCTTAACTTCTGTCATTGGGAAAATGTTAAAGTCCATTATAAACAATGTAATTGCAGAGTATTTAGAAATACACAATATAATCAAGCAGTGTCAATTTGACTTTATGAAGGGGAAATCATGTTTGACAAATTTATTAATGAGCAGGATAGCTAAAGGGGAACCAGTAGATGTAATATACCTGGATTTCCAAAAAGCATTCGATAAAGTACCACACAAAAGGCTGCTTAATAAGGTAAGAGCACATGGATAGAGGATTAGCTAACCGATAGAAGACAGAGGGCCCTATTTTACCATTTTCATCGTAAGTGCTGGTTGGACTTGAAAGTGGGAGTGTTTCAGATCCGACTTTTAGACTCGTTCTCAGGTGCCCCCATACGCACTCTGCCTGGAAAAATATCAGCGATTATGAATCACACTACACAAGCTTGTGGATGGGGCTTAACGTGCCCGAAATCCTGCAGCTCCGATCAGTGCCTCCAAACGTGCATGCGCAGAAAAAAAATGATAGAATACTGCTCCCCTGCCACATTCTTCCCAGGCTGGATAATGCCTTCCCCTGGCCCCCACAGACATTGCCCCACCACCACAACATTACTGGCACCCTTATCCCCCACCACCTCCACCATTCAGACTGATCACGGCCCCCTTCCCCCTTCCCCCCCCCACTGAGCCCAGGCAGAGTAGCAGCAGACCCCCCTCCCCCCACTGATCACAGGCAGAGTGGCAGTGGACCCCCCTCCCCTCCACTGATCACAAGCAGAGTGGCAGCGGAACCCCTTCCCCCCACTGATCTCAAGCAGAGTGGCAGCGGAACCCCTTCCCCCCACTGATCACAAGCAGAGTGGCAGCGGACCCCCCTTCCCCCCCCCCCCCACTGAGCCCAGGCAGAGTGGCAGCAGACCCCCCTCCCCCCACTGATCACAAGCAGAGTGGCAGCGGAACCCCTTCCCCCCACTGATCTCAAGCAGAGTGGCAGCAGAACCTCTTCACCCCCTCCCCAGGATCCCAAGCAGAGAGTCATCGGACGCTAGGCACCTACCTCCTCACTAACTGGACTGCCTGAATCAGATCTTTGCAGACCATGTCTGTTTTACGCCGATTCCGAATGGGTGAACATGGTGGCAAAGGAGGAATTGCTAGTAAAGTTGGGCATGCAGCCCATTAAGTCAATTTAAATGCATGCCCAACTTTACCAAGTTTCTGCTGCCACTCTGCCTGAGATCAGTGAGGGTGAAGGAGGGTCCGCTGCCACTCTGCCTGAGATCAGTGAGGGTGAAGGGGGGTCCGCTGCCACTCTGCCTGAGATCAGTGAGGGGGAAGGAGGGTCCGCTGCCACTTTGCCTGTGATCAGTGAGGGGAAAGGGGGGGCCTGCTGCCACTTTGCCTGAGATCAGTGAGGGTGAAGGGGAGTCCGCTGCCACTCTGCCTGAGATCAGTGAGGGGGAAGGAGGGTCCGCTGCCACTTTGCCTGTGATCAGTGAGGGGAAAGGGGGGGCCTGCTGCCACTCTGCCTGAGATCAGTGAGGGGGAAGGGGGGGCCGCTGCCACTCTGCCTGAGATCAGTGAAGGGGAAGGGGGGTCCGCTGCCACTCTGCCTGAGATCAGTGAGGGGAAAGGGGGGGGCCTGCTGTCACTCTGCCTGAGATCAGTGAGGGGGAAGGGAGGATCCGCTGCCACTCTGCCTGAGATCAGTGAGGGGGAAGGGGGGTCCGCTGCCACTCTGCCTGAGATCAGTGAGGGGGAAGGGGGGGCTGCTGCCACTGTGCCTGAGAAAACGGGCACAACGCAAATGTAATAACGGGCCCATAGAGTTGGAATAAGAAGGACATTTTCAGGCTGTGAATCTGTAAATAGTGGAGTGCCATAGAGATCAGTGCTGGGGTCACAATTACTTAGAACATATATTAATGCCTTGGATGAGGGAAGTGAATGTACTATTGTGGATGACACAAAAATAGGTGGGAAGGAAAGTGGTAAGGATGACACAAAGTGTCTATAGAGGCTACAGAGGGATATAGACAGGTAGGTGGGTGGACAAAGATTTGGCAGATGGAATATAATATAGGAAAATGTGAAGTAATGCATTTTGGTAGGAAGAATAAAGGAGCTGAATATTATATAAATGGAGAAAGACAACTGCAGCACAGTGGGATGTGGGGGTTCAAGTGCATAAACCACAAAAAGCTAGCATGCAAGTAGGACAGATAATTGGGAAGACAAGTGGAATGATGGCCTTTATTTCAAAAGGAGATGAGTATAAAAATAGGGAAATCTTGATAAAACAATACAAGGCACTAGTTAATACAGTGAACAGTTTTGGTCTCCGGAATAGATGTTGAGTGGTTGTTTCCCTTTGTGGGAGAGTCTAGGACCAGAGGGCATAATTTCAGAGTAAGAGATTGCCCATTTATGATGTGGAGTTGCTGGCTCACCTGATGAAGGGGCAGCTCTCTGAAAGCTCGTGCTACCAAATAAACCTGTTGGGCTTTAACCTGGTGTTGTGAGACTACTTACCTTGCCCATTTAAGACAGAGATGAGGAGGAATTTCTTCTCTCAGAGGGTAGTGATTCAGTGGAATTTACTTTACTTTAGAGACCTGTAGAAGCTGGGTCATGGAATATGTTCATAGATTTTTAAATAGATTTTTAGACATATTTTTAATCAGTAAGGGAATCAAGGGTTATGGGGACAAGGCGGGAAAGTGGAGTTGAGGAACATCACATCAGATCAGCCATGATCTCATTGAATGGCGGAGCAGACTTGATGGGCTGAATGGCTTACTTCTGCTTCTACATCTTTTGGCCTTATGGTCTAAATTTGCTGAATGCAATTAGAAACAGACAGTGAGACTGGACAGGGCACATCCTCAGAGGAAATAGACTTGTAAGAGACATTATGGAGGGAAGATTTCAAGGGAAAAAGGAAGAGGATGGAAGAGCCTATCATTGTTGAATGGCTCAAAAATAGAAGGATGTTATTGGCAAATGAAAAGGCTGGCTCAGCATAGAGAGACTACTTTGAAAGCCTACAATGAGTCACGGACATGTCTTGACAGAGCGTACATAATGGTGTGATTATGATTCCAAGAATACAATAGCAAGGAAGTTATGCAAAACTGACGTAAACTGATCTAACACTTGGTTAAACCCAGTTGAATTTGGGTCACCATACTTTAGGAAGAACATCAAAGACTTAGAAAGATTGCAAAGTTTCAACTGAAGAGCAGAGAAGGAGATCAGTAGATAGAGGTGCTCAGTTTTGTGGCAAGACTTCCCTACTTCAGTACTTCAAACCCTTGCAATAAAGACTTCCTAATTACTTGCTGTACCTTTGTGCTGACTTTCTGTGATCCTGGGACACCCAGATCCCTTTGCACTGCCGTATTCCACAGTCCCTCACCATCCCAATAATATTCTGGTTTTTATTCTTCCTCCCTAAGTGATCAACTTCACATTTACCCACATTGCACTCCAACTGGCAAATGTTTAACCAATTCATTAGATAGCTGTTCCAAAGAGCCAGCACACAGGTGACAGGCTGAATGGCCTTCTTCTATGTGTCTTTGACTCTATGATGACAGAAGGAAGTATCAAAGCATCAGACCCAACCCATCAAGGGCATTAACAGGGTTTCAAATCAGAATGCAAATCATCACTAATGCAACTGTTCTTAAAAGTTTGTTTCCAAATCTGTGAACATTAAGACAGATTCTGCCACCTCATATGCGCTACTTATTCTACATTATCATTCTAATCTTTAAGAATTGAAAGGAAATCAGCCTTGTGGGTGTGCCAGGCAGGAGTGGGAATTCTGACACTGGAAAGCTTCTGTCAGCATTCAAAGAGTTAAATTGTTAGACTGGCCTATAATTCCACACAGCCTTGTATGTTTTACTGACCATGTCCACATAAAATTGCCATCTGTTATCAACTAGCTTAGGGTGTCAGTTGTGGCTTTAATTCACAATCACACTTCCTTTCCATTGGAATAGATGGGCCAACATTCAGGTTGTCTGTGTGTATTTTTATATCTTCACGGTTTCTAAGCAATTTCAGTATCACCTGTTAATCCTTTAGATAAGTTTTGCATCCCTTACAATGACAGCATTACCCAGCGAGTGAAACAGAGAATTCGTACTCCATATACTGACAAGTAGAATGCATCACCTGATGCATAGAGGAGCTAATATGTAGACAGTTCACAGAGCTGTGTAAGAGTAATAATCGGGTAATTATAGTAGGGGATTTCAACATTCCCAACATAAATTGGAATAGTTATATGTGTTAAGCATTTAGAAAGGGCGGATTTCTTGAAATGTATCCAGGGGAATTTTTTTTATCAATACGTAGAAGCCCCAACAAGAGATGGTGCAGTGCTGAATCTAGGTCTGGGAAACAAAGCAGGAGAAGTGTTCAATATTTAAAGTTTGAGCTTTTTAAAAAAGTTTTAAAGTTTATTTATTGGTGTCACAAGTAGGCTTACACGAACACTGCAATGAAGTTACTGTGAAAATCCCCTAGTTGCCACACTCTGGTGCCTGTTTGGGTACACTGAGGGAGAATTTAGCATGGCCAATGCACCTAACCAGCACATCTTTCGGACTGTGGGAGGAAACCAGAGCACCCAGAGGAAACCCACGCAGATACGGGGAGAATGTACAGACTCCACACAGATAGTGACCCAAGCCAGCGGGAATCGAACCTGGATCCCTAGCGCTGTGAGGCAGCAGTGCTAGCCACTGTGCCATCATGCCGCCCAATGTGGCAGTGGGGCAGCATTTTAGCAACAGCGACCACAACATGGTATGATTCAAATTTGTTATGGTCAAGGAGAAAGGTGGCCTGTAAAAGACGGATTTGGATTGGGGGAAGGCAGATTTTGTTAAAACAAGGTTGGATCTGGCCAAAGTTGACTAGGAACAGTTCCTTGCGAGAAAATCTAAGCAGAGCAGTGGGAGGCATTCAAAAAGGAGCTGGGGCGGGTACTAATGCAACATGTATCCTTTAGGGGGAAATGTAGGAGCAATAATTTCAGGGAACCCTGGGTGTCTGGGACAATTCAGGACTGGATATGGAAAAGAAAGGCTTTTAGCAAGTCCAAAGGGAATAATTCAGCTACAGGAATATAGGAAGTGCAAGAGAGAACTTAAAAAAGCAATAAGAAGAGCAAAAAGTAGGCATGAAAAAGGAGTTGCACAAAGGATTAAGTAGAATCCTAAGGTATTTTTTAAATGCATTAAAGGGAAGAGATTAACCAGGGAAAGAGTAGCGCCCATTAGAGACCAAGGGGGCAATAGAAGAAACATAGAAACATAGAAAAAACTACAGCACAAACAGGCCCTTCGGCCCACAAGTTGTGCCGAACACATCCCTACCTTCTAGCCCTACCTATAACCCTCCATCCTATTCCTGCAGGATACTGGAAGGGTGTTAAATGAATACTTCTCTTCAATCTTCACTCAGTAAAAGGAGAATGGAAGAACAGAATTCAAGAAAAGGAACTGTGAGGAACTTGCACAGTTTGATATAGGAAATAGAGAGGTATTGGAAGGCTTAAAAATGGACAAATCCCCCAATTGCATCCCAGGCTGCTGTGGGAAGCCAGGCAAGAAATCACAGGGGCGCTAACACAAATTTTTAATTCCTCTCTGGCCACGGGGGAAGTGCCAGAGCATTGGTGGAGGCTAATGTGGTTCCACTTTTCAGGAAAGGTGGTAGAGATGAACTAGGAAATTATAGACTGGCGAGTCTCACGTCAGTGGGAGTGAAACTATTGGAGAAAATTCTGAAGGAGATAATTAATCTTCACTTGGAAAGGCATGGGTTAATTAGGGATGGTCAGTATGGCTTTGTCAGAGGGAGGTCATGCCTAACAAATTTGTTAGAATTTTTTGAAAATGTGTTCAGGTGTGTGGATGTGGGAAGTGTAATTTGAGAAAGTCAAAGCGTTTAGACAGTTACATGGGTAAGATGGGTATAGAGGGATATGGGCCAAATGTGGGCAATTGGGACTAGCTTAGGGGTTTAAAAAAAGGGCGGCATGGACATGTTGAGCCAAAGGGCCTGTTTTCATGCTGTAAACCTCTATGACTCTATGACTCTGTGACACATGGAATTCAGGAAACTTAGCAAGATGGATCAGAAACTGGATTAGTAATAGAACACAGAGATTAGTGGCAGATGGTATTTAACGCTGATCAGTGCGAGGTGATGCACTTTGGAAGAAGTAACAAGACGAGGGAATATTTAATGAATGGCAGGACACTGGGAAGCTCAGACGAACAGATGGATCTTGGGATACTTATTCACAGAACCCTGAAATCAGCAGAGCACATGAATAGAGTAGTTAAGAAGGCAACCTACTATCCTTAATTCGATGGGCCGGCAGGGGCAATCTACCTGGAAGATTGCCACTGCTGTCCACCCATGCGGCCTCAAAACCCACGTATGATCCCAATGTCAGGACTTACCCCCACTCCTGAGAAAATCCTGGCCTAGGTTTTGTGCAGGCCTTGAAATTCCAGTAAGTTGTTTGTCTACTTGGGAAATATGAATGAAAATGCACAGTGTACAGCTTAATGCACTGAAAAAAGACTTTTCCCTGAACCCCTTGTCTTAAAAACATGAGAGATGCAATTTGCTTTCTCTCTAAACGTAGGCCTTAAAACAGCAGATCACATGCACCAACATAAACCTCATATACATAATTCAAGGTAAGTGGAGAATCTATGATGAATTGGAATCATAGTCTGAGGTCTATCCATTTCCTGTGAATGCATGGTGATGGGATGAGAGCAGCTCATGAGAAAATTTCAGACAATAACAGTTTTCCTCAATGTAATGCTCTTCCTAAAGAATACCGGAGGTTATTTCAATTTTTGGTAATGATATAAGATGGGTCATACCAGATGTGTTGCCCATTATAAATAGGATTATATAGGATACACCACAGAAAATCAGGCCATTCGGCCCCAATTAATTCAAGCCAATGTTTGTGTTCCATTTGCCCCAACTCACATCTACTCACATCCAAATCAACCATCATAACCATCTATTCCCTTCTATCTCACATTCTTGTCCAGTTTCCCCTTAACTCCATCGATATATAGCGTGCTTGCCTTCATTGGCCGGGGCATTGAGTTTAAAAATTGGCAAGTCATGTTGCAGCTTTATAGAACCTTGAAAGTAGTCTCACAGCACCAGCTTAAAGTCCAACAGGCTTATTTGGTAGCACGAGCTTTCGGAGCGCGGAAGGCTGATGAAGGAGTGGTGCTCTGAAAGCTCGTGCGACCAAATAAACCTGTTGGACTTTAACCTGGTGTTGTGAGACTTCTTACTGTGCCTACCCCAGTCCAACGCCAGCAACTCCACATTATAGAACCTTAGTTAGGCCGCACTTGGAATATAGTGTTCAATTCTGGTCACCACACTGCCAGAAGGATGTGGAAACTTTGGAGAGGGTACAGAAAAGATTTACCAGGATGTTGCCTTGAAAGTAGGGCACTAGCTATAAGGAGAAACTTGGTTTGTTCCCACTGGCATGACGGAGGTTGAGGGGCGACCTGATAGAAGTCTACAAGATTATGAGGGGCATGGACAGAGTGGAGAGTCAAAAGCTTTTTCCCAGTGGTAGGGGGTTTTAGTTCAGATGAGCAGCATGGTCGGTGCAGGCTTGGAGGACCAAAGGGCCTATTCCTGTGCTGTAATTTTCTTTGTCCTTTGTTCTCTTTGTATATATATACACCACCCAGCCCCCACCCCCTCCCCTACATCTGATTTTCCTTTATATTTACTTCTCTATGATAAGGTGTCAACACAGTTCAGTGGTAACATTTCACCTGAAGTCAGAAGCATACAGAACATTAATAGAGCAGTTATGTTACTGGACTCTAGTAATTGAGAGGCCTGGAGTAATATTCTGGAGACATGGGGCAGAATGTTTAGGGAGCCAGTTTATTAGAGGATCAGGGGGACCTCACCGTTTGAGATTCCCTCACTTGCTGTTAAGTTTTAAGAAGACCACAGCAGCAGCTAAGACCCAGGGGAGACTATCAGAGGTGGGGATACAACAGAGAGAGGGTGAGGAGGGGATGCCTGTTTAGGGGACTAATGAGAGGTGATAAATCAGGTGGGGGTATAAGGAAGGGCATTGCAGGGAGCGGGGTGTGTTCAGGATGCTGATGGATGGTGAAAGATCATTGGAGGGAGGATCAGGGGTGTTGAGCAGTATCACAAGCCTCAGTTGGGTCTATAGAAGCTTAGTGATAGCAGAGGAATGGAGGTGGAGGGATTGGAGTCTGCTGGTTCAGGATTCATGGTCCAGTGATGGTTGGAGGGGGTCTGATAGGAGAGGGTGATTAGAGGCTTGTGGTGGGCTTGCGGATTTCAGTGGGGTAGATTTTTGGTGGTGGGAGGGATGTCCCTGGAGGATCTGGCAGTCCCCTGGATCCAGGAGGTAGGTATGAAAGCACTAATCTCCTGAATCCCACAAGTCCTTGCCTCCATTGAAGCTGCAGCGTTCTGGATACTCAGTAACCAAAGCTAAAGTTGAAAATCTGAGTGGCAATGAGGCTGGCAACAACTATGAAGCGGCTTTAATGTCTCTCCAACTTCCGTTGAAGCCAGAAATGAGTGGTTGGAGGTGGGTTTGGATCCAGAAACAGATTTCAGAGTCTTTAACACCGCCTGATCAATCCCTATTCCCCTTAGCACCAATAGCCCCTTCTTCCATTTGACCCAGTTCTCACACCTCAACCATATTAATGCCCTCAAACTGTACAACATTTCTGTTCCTCTTAGATCAATAATGTTATGAAGGCCAACAGGTCCTTTAACTTCACTACTCCTACTGACTCCACTGTTTTTGGGACAAAGCTTACGTGACTGTTGTCCATCTACATACTATCTTTGTCTAGACCAATGGAGCTCGCTCTGTGTGCTTGTTTATCTATTCTAGTGCTTCAATTAGGTGATTCTTCATTGTTAATATCTTGGGAGGTGGATAGCTGCTGAACTGCCACCGGGGACACTTGCAATGACCGTGGAGGATGACCACAGGTCATTCACAACCTATCAACAGAGTACTTGACCTCATCTTTGGCTGGGGCAGACTGACCAGCTGAATGTTGGGCACCGACACAAGCACTGGGAGAAAGGCAGGCATAGCATAGAATAGAGCATAGAGCGTAGAATCCCTACAGTGCAGAAGGAGGCCATTCGGCCCATCGAGTCTGCACCAACCACAATCCCACCCAGGCCCTATTCCCATAACCCCACATATTTACTCAAGCTAACCCCCCTGATACTAAGGGTCAATTTAGCATGGCCAATCAACCTAATCCATACATCTTTGGACTGTGGGAGGAAACCGGAGCACCCGGAGGAAACCCACGCAAACACGGGGAGAATGTGCAAACTCCACACACAGAGTGACCCAAGGCCAGAATCAAACCCGGATCCCTGGCGCTGTGAGGCAGCAGTGCTAACCACTGTGCCACCGTGCTGCCCTGACATACTGTCCTCTTGAGACAGGATGTGGAGATGCCAGCGTTAGAGCTGCGCTCCGAAAGCTCGTGCTACCAAATAAACCTGTTGGACTTTAACCTGGTGTTGTGAGACTTCTTACTCCTGAGACAGGACATTACTTTCACTTTGAAGAGGCTGAGCCTCACCATTCCCGCTGCTCCACTCAGGAAAAAAGTGCAGGTGTACTGGGGAGGCTCTCTTCACACTTCTGCACTGGCTTTGTAATCACCGCTCGACAATCACCAGGCAAGACTGTTCTCTTCCTGTTGGGGAGCACTTCAGCGGTCACGGGCATTCGGCCTCTGATATTCGGGTAAGCGTTCTCCAAGGCGGCCTTCGCGACACACGACAGCGCAGAGTCGCTGAGCAGAAACTGATAGCCAAGTTCCGTACACACGAGGACGGCCTCAACCGGGATATTGGGTTCATGTCACACTATTTGTAACTCCCACAGTTGCGTGGACCTGCAGAGTTTCACTGGCTGTCTTGTCTGGAGACAATACACATCTTTTTAGCCTGTCTTGATGCTCTCTCCACTCACATTGTTTCGTCTCTTAAAGACTTGATTAGTTGTAAGTATTTGCATTCCAACCATTATTCATGTAAATTGAGTCTGTGTCTTTATAAGCTCTGTTTGTGAACAGAATTCCCACTCACCTGAAGAAGGGGCTAAGAGCTCCGAAAGCTTGTGTGGCTTTTGCTACCAAATAAACCTGTTGGACTTTAACCTGGTGTTGTTAAACTTCTTACTGTGTTTACCCCAGTCCAACGCCGGCATCTCCACATCCTGGCTTTGTAAGCCAGGCTACATAACCAAAATGGCAGCTTCAATCAGAGCTGTCAGACATGTCACCAGAGGCTCCATTGCTCCGGGTCCCTCTGCAGTGCTCACAAAGCAGACCAAGCAGTCCATGTTTGACCTGATGGTCCCAATGCCATGCATAAAAACAGCCTACAATTTGGAACTGGATCTCTCGGATATTGTGCACAAGCTCACTGGCTGGCAGTCCAGTGCACTCTGAAATCCCATGTGGATTGCCCTCGTTTCCAGACCCACGATTGTGACGTTCTGTGTCCAGGTTCTATGGATTTCATTGCTTCAAACTGGCTTTCTTGTTGTGTCAGAGTTTCGTCAATAGAATGATAGATCAGAGCTGTACACCACAGCACAAAATCCACTATCATTATCCAGCTAATTCCCCCACGCCCCTGGATAACGGGGATTTCTGTGCATGCGGGAATGTCTTGGTGCAACCACTTAACAGTTGATGAGTGGGCGACATTCTACGTGCAAGAAGGTATTTTTGCCAACAGCAAATGGAACATGGTCATGAGGGGTGGGGTCAAGGGGAGAGAACTCAGGGGACTGAAAGTGTAGAGAGAGAGAGAGAGACACTGATGGCTAATGCACTTATTGCCTATCCCTAACTGCCCTTGAGAAGGTGTTGGTAAGCTTCCTCCTTGAACCACTGCAGTCAATGCATTGTGGATACTCCCACAGTACTGTTAGAAACATAGAAAATAGGAGAGTAGGCCATTCAGTTCTTCGAGCCTGCTCCACCCTTCATTCTGATCATGGCTGATCATCCAACTCAGTTATCTACTCCTGCTTTCCCCCAAAATCCTTTGAAACCTTTAGCCCCAAGAGCTATATCGAAGTACTCTTGAAAACATACTGTTTTGGCCTCAACTGCTTTCTGTGGTAGTTCACTACTCTCTCTTTCAAGAAATTTCTCCTCATCGTAATCCTGAAAGGCTTACCCAGTATCCTTAGATTGTGACTCCTGGTTCTGGATTCCCCCACCATCAGGAATATCCTTCCTGTATCTACCTTATCTAGTCCTGTCAGAATTTTATAGGTTTCTGTGTGATCCCCCTTCATTCTTCTAAACTTCAGCAAATATAATCCTAATGGACTCAATCTTTCCTCATACCTCAGGCTCACATTCCCAGGAATCAGTCTGATAAACCTTCACTGCACTTCCTCCATAGCAAGAACATCCTTTCTCAGATATGGAGTCCAAAACTGCACACAATATCCAAGTGTGGTCTCACAAAGGCCCTGTATAATTGCAGCAAGACATCCCTGCTCTTGTACTTGAATCCTCTTGCTTTGAAGGCAAACATCCCATTTGCCTTCTTCACTGCTGCTGCACCTGCATACTTACTTTCAGTGATTACTGTACAAGGACACCCAGGTTTTGTTGCACATTCCTGTCTCCCAATCTACAAGAATTCAGATAATAATCTGCCTTCCTGTTTTTACTACCACAGTAGATAACCTCACACTTATCCACAGTATACTGTGTCTGCTATGCACTTGCCTACTCACTCAACTCATCCAAATCACACTGAAGCATCTCTGTATCCTCCTCACAATTCACCCACCCAACTTTGTGTCATCCCGAAATTTGGGGATATTACATTTATTTTCCTCATCTAAATCATTGATATCCATTGTGAATAACTGGGGTCCTAGCACTGATTCCTACGGTACCCCACTAGTCACTGCATGCCATTCGGAAAAAGACCCACTTATCCCTACTCTTTGTTTCCTGTCTGCCAGCCAGTTTTCTATCTCAATACACTACCCCTAATTTCATGCGCTTTCATTTTACAAGCTAATCTCTTTTGTGGGACCTTGCCGAAAGTCTTCAAGTTCAAATAAACCACATCCGGTAGTTCTCCCTCATCAACTCTACTAGTTACATCCTGGAAGAATTCCAATTGATTTGTCAAACATAATTTCCCTTTTATAAATCCATGCTGACTCTGTCTGATCCTGCACTGTTTCCCAAGTGCTCTGCAATTAAATCTTTCCCAGCATTTTCCCCTGTACCAAAGTCTGGCTGACTGGCCTATAATTCCCTGTTTTCTTATTTTTAAATAGTGGGCTACATTAGCTACCCTCCAATCTATAAGAACTGTTTCAGAGTATATAGAAGCTTGGAAGATGACTACCAATGCATTCATTATTTCTAGGGCCATTTCCTTAAGTATTCTGGGATCATAGAAACCCTGCAGTACAGAAGGAGACCATTTGGCCCATCGAGTCTGCACCGACAGCAATTCCATCCAGGCCCCATTCCGGTAGCTCCACATATCCACCCCATCAATCCCTCTAACCTACACATCCCAGGACACTAAGGGGCAATTTAGAATGGCAATCAACCTAACCGCACATCTTTGGAGTGTGGGAGGAAACTGAAGCACCCGGAGGAAACCCATGCAGGCGCGGGGAGAATGTGCAAACTCCATACAGACAGTGACCCGAGGCCGGAATTGAACCCGGGTCCCTGGAGCTGTGAGGCAGCAGTGCTAACCACTGTGCCACCGTGCCGCCCCTATGTAGATCATCAGGCCAAATTCCCCAATACCATTTCCCTACTAATACTGATTTCCTTTCATTCCTCCCTCTCACTAAACCGTGTTCCCCAACATTTCTATTATTTATGTCCACCTTTGTGAAGATGTGGAGATGCCGGCGTTGGACTGGGGTAAACACAGTAAGAAGTCTCACAACACCAGGTTAAAGTCCAACAGGTTTATTTGGTAGCAAAAGCTACTAGCTTTCGGAGCGCTGCCCCTTCATCAGGTGAGTGGGAGTTCTGCTCAGAACAGAACTTCCACTCACCTGATGAAGGGGCAGCGCTCCAAAAGCTAGTGGCTTGTGCTACCAAATAAACCTATTGGACTTTAACCTGGTGTTGTGAGACTTCTTACCACCTTTGTGAAGTCAGAACCACAAAGTATGTATTTAGTTGGTCAGCCATTTCTTTCTTCCCCATTATAAATTTCCCTGTTTCTGACTCAAAGGGACATACTTTTGTCTTCACCAATCTTTTTATCTTCACATACCAATAGAAACTTTTACAGTCAGTTTTTATGTTCTCCACAAGCTTACTTTCATACTCTGTTTTCCCCTTCTGAATCAATCTCTTTGTCCTCCTTTACTTAGGGTGGCACGGTGGCACAGCGGTTAGCACTGCTGCCTCACAGCACCAGTGACCCAGGTTCGATTCCTGGCTTGGGTCGCTGGCTGTGTGGAGTTTGTACATTCTCCCCATGTCTGCATGGGTTTCCTCTAGGTGCTCCGGTTTCCTCCCACAGTCCAAAAGACGTGCTAGTTAGATCCATTGGCCATGCTAAATTCTCCCTCAGTGTACCCAAGCAGGCGCCAGAGCGTGGTGACTCGGGGATTTTCACAGTAACTTCATTTCAGTGTTAATGCAAGCCTATTTGTGACTAATAAATAAGCTTTACTTTTACATTATTGATAGGAAAGGAGATCGAGAATTTTGACCCAGCTTCAATGAAGGAATGGCATCATCATTCAGCAATCGAATTTCTCCCCAGGGATGTTCTGTTGATGGCACTGAATCATTGTTAGATTGGTGTCACCATCACTGATATCATGCTTTTTGGTTTATCTCGTGACCTAATCTATACTGAGAAGGTTTCCCTCTACTCATAACTGACTTGTCTATCTAAGGTAGGTTTCTTCAAAACGTCTTTACTTAGACTCGGTAAATGATTAATAAGGGGGTCAAGGGTTATGGGGAAAAGGCAGGAGAATGGGGATGAGAAAAATATCAGCCATGATTGAATGGCGGAGCAGACCCGATGAGCTGAGTGGCCTAATTCTGCTCCTATGTCTTATGGTCTACTAGGTAAGTACATCTTTCTTGTGTGCAGACTATACCATCTTTCTAACAGGGTCTGTAGCACATCACTGCTGCTGTCAAGTTATATCATGACACGCATCATAACTATTAACCTGTTATGTTACATTCTGGTTTGGTTTTAATACTTGTAAAATGGTGCTACTGTCTTTAACTGTAACTTTCTTGAGCAGAATGAATAAATGATATTCCTTGTTTAATCCATGCACGTCTGCTGCTGCTGACTTTTAAACAGGGGTTTGAGAACACACATCCGCCTTATCAAAATTAGACAACACTGATTACAGACACAAGAGGAAGCGATTTGGGGGTTTTAGTCTCGATCTCCCCTGCCCGTAACATGCTGGGATTAATGTTTTAACCCTTGTCCTGCTGAGTAAACACAAAGTTCCACGTATTTACACAAATGCTGCAATGAGGACTTTAGCCCTTCCTCTGTTGAATAAACAGAAACTATGAAAGTTACTCACTCGACCTTTAGTGCTTGCATTAATCTCCTACTCTGATTGTTGAATGAGTGCAGACTTCATTCTATTCTTTATCTACTCAATACCAGCTACACATCCAAGTGTTGCTGTCAGTTTTTGTACTTAAAAAGAAAGTCTTTAATTAACATACCCTATCAAAGTGACAGCTGATAAAATAAATCCACTAAATGATGAGAATGACAACAAAAGCCAGGGTATGAACTTGCTGACACTCCTTATAGTCCATTACTCACTTTTGAGAGTTTTTACCCCTGCCCCCAGCACTTAACAGATAGGCCATAAAGTTAAGCTGAAGGAATTCTACTGGTCCTCCAACATAACATCGGTTGGAGACCCGTGGAGTTCCCATAGGAGACCTGGTTATGTCACTATTGCTGCCAGTTTTCAGATTTCCTTGTACGGGACTGAACTTCTGTTCATTCCTTACAAAACTAATGACACATCAGGGACAGGACTTCCTAAGCCAGGAATTCCCACTCCTGAGCCTTAGATAGGGCCCAATGTTTCACTGGCAGCTGATACACTGAACGATTTAATGACTTTCACATTGCTGTGTGTGTCCCATTGGTTGAAATAAGGCTGGGGCAAGGCACCTGGATACTTGGATTGCTTCCTGGATTATTCCATCAATTGGTGGCCAAGAGGAGTGGTGGCTGAGGTCAGATGGGAACATGGACAACCCTCCCACACATGGGTAGTTACCCTCTTTTCCTGGTGCTTGGATGAAATAAGCACACTTACCACCCATCCCATGCCCACAAGCCATTATCTCCATAAACTCTGGCGTAGCTCAGTTTTGGAAGGTGCAAATTAGGACAATCCCAGCATTACCACTGGTATCAGCACCTGATAAATTTCTAAATTAAGAAGATTTTTCTGTAGAAATCAATCCGGGCCCTATTCCAAGTCAATTTTGCTCAAATTCAGGCAGGGCTGGAGGAAAATACCAAACCACATCAGTACCAGGTCAAGGTCAAATGTGAGTCAGATTAGAACAGCGAACATGTTGGCCAAATCCAAACAACAGAAAATAGAGTTCCTCCTTCAACTCAATGGCAAATTGAAATGTGACTCAGTTACTAATAGTAAACTCACACAACTATTGGCCTAACTCCATATTTTAGGTAACCCAGGTTTTTGACTAATGTTAACACAATGTGAATATGCAAGCTCATTTGAAAAGAAGGAAGATTACATGATGCCTTGCATTTTGGCCTGCCATTTTTATTTGACCTTAAATCCAGTTGTGTGCGAAATGAGTAATCCAGACATGCCATTGTCACTAGTTGTTGTAGGTAGACTCTATCTTATCTCGTTGACACGCTCTCTTCCATGGAAGTAGATGTAATGATTATGATCAGACAGTGGATGGGGAACTACATTATATTACCAAGTGATAGAACACAGTTTGCGCTCACAATTTTCCACATTGCATGTTTTAGAATTTCAACCCTACACCACTGTGATGAAGATTAAAGCACACAGGTTGTATTAGGAACAAGAGTAAATCATTCAGTCCTCAAGCCTGTTCCATAATGACATTAGATCATGGCTAACCTGTACCTTAACTTCATTTAATCATCTTTTTCTGTATCCCCTGATACCCTTAGCCAACAAAGTCTCAGTGTAAAAATCTCCAATTTTCCTGCCATCCACCATTATTTAAGAAAGAGATTCCAGATTTCTACCTTGTGCTTGGCTCTTTCATCCCTCTCATGCCAGTGAATCATGGAAAAAGAATCACTGGAACCAATCCTGCTGCATTTTACAGTGTGTTTGTCTGCTTGCTTAGCCAGTTATTAATCTATGACATAAGGAAGAAACAACTAACTACACAAAATACTGGGAGAGATGAAGAAGGAAAGCCAGACTGAGGTAATGAAAAGTACAAAATATACTTGAATATGTGTGAAACTCTGCTCATACTTTCTATAAGGTTGTCTTTTCACTTACATGGATTGGGATATTGTATCTACTAAACAGAGTTCAAAGGTAGGATTTTAAGTATGGCGTGCGATCAGCGCTGTCCATCCTGAAAGTCAGTGCCCAATGCTCAGACACCGACTCTCAAACTCCCACTGCCATTTAACACTCACTTAAGCATTGATTGGCAATGGGTGGGAATTCCATCTACCCTTGGAAGGTAGTCCCGTTCATGAGAGCTGTCAGCCAACCTCTTTGACCTGGCCAGGCACAGCGCTGCAGTGGCCAGAAGCAGTACTGCAGCGCTCTGCCTGGGACTAAGTCTCGGGACCTTTGAAAAGATAAGTCCTGGGGGTTCCAGGGACGGGACGTTAGGAGGCACCCAAGGAGGGGGAAGGTATCAGAAAGGGGTATGATCACAGCATCGGTGGGTAGGCCACTTAACGCCTTAAAAAGTGAATGGGTGGGATTCCCACCTGAGACCCAGCCTGCCCAAGTGTGAAACTGAGTCTGCGTTTGGGCGGGTGGGTTCCCAGGAACTACCCCGTCCATTGGATTTTATGCCCTACCCCCACCTCAGAACCCACCTTGGGAGAAACATAAAATTCTGGCTAAAGTCTTTTACAAAACAGCTCTGAATTTTGGGGAAAACAGTGAGGTAAAAATTCATTCACGGCATTGCTGGCTGGCCAGCATTTATTGTCCATTAATTGCCCTTGAACTGAGTGATTTGCGAGACAATTTCAGGGCCAACCACATTGCTGTGAATTTGGAATCACATGCAAGGCCAGACTAGGTAGATTCCCTTCCCTGAAGGACATTAATGCATGTGATGGGTTTTTACGACAATTGACAATGGTTTCACGGTCATCATTAGAATTTTAATACCAGATTTTCAGGTTCATTAGCTGAAGGAGGGCAATTGGCAGGCATCAGTAGGAGGTTTCCTTGCCCAGGTTTGACTGAATGTCAGAAGATAGCATAGGGTCCGGAGTTAACGTTGATTGACCTTGCAACTGTCTACCTCCCTCGGCTAATGAATCAGTACTCCTTCATGTTGAACACCACTTTGAAGAAGCTTTGAGCGTAACAAGAGCGCAGAATGTACTCTGGGTGGGGAACTTTAGTGGCCAACACTATAAGTGCCTCTGGTGAGACAGAGCAAATTTTGGCATCGCGATGGAGTGTCTGGGACATTGACTGTGAGATTCATATGAAGTAAGAAGTTTAACAACACCAGGTTAAAGTCCAACAGGTTTATTTGGTAGCAAAAGCCACACAAGCTTTCGGAGCTGCAAGCCCCTTGGGGAAAGCTTGTGTGGCTTTTGCTACCAAATAAACCTGTTGGACTTTAACCTGGTGTTGTTAAACTTCTTACTGTGTTTACCCCAGTCCAACGCCGGCATCTCCACATCGAGATTCATATGATTCAGTGAGTTTGACTATGTCAAGCTGATGCTTGGCTAGTCTGTGAGATAGCTCTTCCAATTTTGACACAAGCTCCTAGGTGTTGGCGAGGAGGACCATTCACAGTCAACTAGGCCTTCGTCATTTCGGAATCCAATGCCCAGAACAAAGTTAAGTGATCTGTCCAGTTTTATTGCGGTTTACCATAGTTGTTTGTTAGCACTGAATGCCTAGCTAAACTATTATTCAGAAAGCAGTTTAACCACATTGCCACGGATCTGGAGTCACATATAGATCAAACTGGCTGAGGACAACAGATTTCCTTCCCTAAAGAATATTAGTGAACCACATGGATTTTATTTTTTACAACAATCCAGTCCTTTTGTGGTCACCATTATGAAACTAGCTACTTATTCCAGATTTTTATTTAATTAACTGAACTTAAATTCCCCAGTCATGGTAGGTTTTGTGTTCATGCCATCAGATGAGGTCTTCATCAGTACATACAAACATGTGAATTAGGTGCAGGAGCAGGCCACTCAGCCCCTCAAGCCTTTTCTGCTGTTTAGTTAGATCGTGGATGATCTGATTGTAAGCTCAGCTCCACATTCCCACCTACCCCCAGAACCTTTCAGCCCCAGAACCATAACCACTGTGCTATTGTACCCAGCAATGTAGATGAGGAAATTTGGTGGTCCATGCAAGATTGCTCGAGTGAACGTGAGAATTGTGACAATATCTTTATTGCTATTTATTGTAAATCCACTGACAGTCAACATGAAGCACACAGGGCAGTTTGCTAATTGTGCCTCTTTGTTAAATGAACAAGTATGCTCATGTTCTTACATGGCACTGTAGAATGAACCACTCAAAATGCTGACCATGCTGACAAATAATAAGCACTAAATACCATGCCAGCACAGGGCTGTTCAATGCTGCGTGCCCTTATATGACACTTTTGATTTGATTTGATTTGATTTATTATTGTCACATGTATTAAATATAGTGAAAAGTATTGTTTCTTGCACCCTATACAGACAAAACATATTGTTCATAGAGAAGGAAAGGAGAGGGTGCAGAATGTAGTGTTACAGTCATAGCTAGGGTGTAGAGAAAGATCAACTTAGTGCAAGGTAGGTCCATTCAAAAATCTGATAGCAGCAGGGTTCATGTGACATGAACCTTCCATTGCATTTCTCCTCCCAACATATGTTCCTTCTCTCTTTGTGGCTGAGGGTTGCACATCTCAAAAGATAGCACTTGCGATATGGATGGGTGGGTCACCTTATGAAGATAGGGTCATGAACATTTGGGTGTGGAGTAGGGATGTACCTTTTACTCAAAATCTGCCTTCTCTGCTATGTTGGGCATGAACTTACATTCTTTCATGCACAGTGCTCATCGTCAGAAGTTATCGAATCATAGAATTCCTACGGTGTAGAAAGAAGCCCATCGAGCCTGCACCGACAACAATCCCACCAAGGCCCTATCCCCTAACCCCACATATTTACCCTGCTATCTCCCTGACACTAAGGGGCCAATCAACCTAGCCCACACATCTTTAGACGGTGGGAGAAAACCGAGGCGCGCGGAGTAAACCCACGGAAACACGGGGAGAATGTGCAAACTCCACACAGGCAGTCACCCGAGGCCAGAATTGAACCTGGGTCCCTGGCATTGTGAGACAACAGTGCTAACCACTGTGCAGCCCTAACATGAGTCAAACCTGAAACACGTTGTATTGGATCCAGAACAATAGGCAACTTTAACCCAACATGCACTTACATGTACAGAAGTTGACATCAATATCTGTGCTCAGCTGTAATCAAATTATCATGAATAATATATCAATCTTTTTCTCTGACAGGCACTGTTAAAGCGGCACCATTTGCATTTCAAATCATCTTCATGCTTTGTTTTAAACATTTGGAGGAATCTGTGGAACATTCGACCTCCAGTCCAAAGTACCCTATCTTTTGCTTATCTAGATGAATCCCTGCCACACACTGAAATGAATGTAACGAATAACATGGATCTGTGCAGCCCCACATCAATTTATGCAGTGGCTGAAATTGGTTGGCCAATTTCTAACCCAGTCAGTACATGGAGGTAGTAAGGCACTTTCACCTCAAGAGGCGGACAGTAACACCAAGTGATCACCCACCTCACTCATACATAGATAGAGCACGCAGTCAGGAAGTAGAAGAAACGCACTATAGAAGCACTTAATGTGATTCCGGGTTGTACTGGCATGTGTACTATGTAGCATAGGCCTCAGGCCTCCATACCTGCTTTTAAAAAAGGGCCAATGTGCAGCAGCAGTTTGGGAGCCGCTGTGTCACATTGTTGGCACGTGAATGCCCAGTTGTGGAAAAGCCAATTGGGAAATTAGTTGTCTCATTGTAATGCTAAAGGAAAATATTGATTTTCTTTTCAAGGAAGTTGCAGAGGAATATTTTTCCACAAATGTTCAAGAAATATATTAATGAGCTGGCATATTACTTTAAAGTAAATCTTTATAACAATTTTGAAATTGGCAACGTTGGTTGGGATTCAATGTGATGGACAGAAAAGAACTTCCGTGGTGCTTTGTTGATGTGGTTACCCCCTGTTTGTGCACATAAGTATCTCCTATCGTGCAGCTGAGCGGAAGGGCTGTGTAGAATATGCTACATGGGGGTGATTCCACCAGCTGTTGATTTAATTGTTTAAATTAGTCTTGAAGTTCCCATACACGCTGCGTGTATATCAGATAAAAAGTGCTTTGCCTGAGGCATTTGCGTCAACTATAATCCATCCCTTGATTGCTCAGTGAGTGAATTCAGGAAATAACTGGGCTAGAAGATGCAGAAGTCCCAGCCTTAATCCTGCTCTGTACTGAACTTGGCAAAATCTGCCAAGACTGCCAAGTGAGGGTGCTACACTGGCCTCTGTATCCCCGAGTTAGGGACATCATTTCTGTTCTTCATGGCTATTTAACAACCTCTGCATGAAGTGTATGCATGAAGACATTGCATGAGGTTGCACTAGCTCAGCTGTGATACCTCCATGGTCGATAAGCCTTCTAACATTCATGGTCAAAGTTCAGACATAAATGATAATTTCTTGGGCATTCCTAAATAGTTGCGGGAACGAGGGGCCGGTGATGGAGGGGCATGATTTGTATTTGAGCAAGGAGTTAACACCTTTATCAATCGGGATACAGATTGCAAAAACAGAGAGGTCATGATGGAGTTGAATAGAACTTTGGTGAGGCCACAGCTGGAATACTGTGTGCAGTTCTGGTCGCCACATTGTAGGAAGGACGTAAATGCACTGGAGGGGGTGCAGAGGAGATTCACCAGGATGCTGCCTGGGATGGAACATTTAACTTATGAAGAGAGATTGGATAGGCTTGGGTTGTTTTCGTTGGAGCAGAGAAGACTGAGGGGTGACCTGATTGAGGTGTTCAACATTATGAGGGGCATGGACGGGGTGGATAGGGAGCAGCTGTTCCCTCTTAGTTGAAGGGTCAGTTACAAAGGGAAACAAATTAAAAGTAAGTAGTGGGAGGTTTAGGGGGGATTTGAGGAAAAACCTTTTTACTCAGAGGATGGTGACAGTCTGGAATGCGCTGCCTGGGAGGGTGGTGGAGGCGGGATGCCTCACATCCTTTAAAAAGTACCTGGATGAGTACTTGGCACGCCATAAACCTTCAAGGCATTCAAGTGCTGGCAAGTGGGATTAGGTGGGCAGGTCAGGGCATTTCATGCGTCGGTGCAGGCTCAATGGGCGAAGGGCCTCTTTTGCACTGTAGTATTCCATGATTCTGTGATTCTGTGATTCCGGAAAAGAGGAAGGAAGATTGGCAGAGAAAGTTGGTAAGATAAAAATAGACATTTTGAGATGAACCTTCCAACACACTGCGCCATTGATGGCACCTCACACGCTGCAAGCAGCTTCACTGGAAAATCACGCTGCCCACGCTTTTCGAATAAATCTCTCGCTGGCATGCAAAATTCTGTAAGAAGTCTCACAACACCAGAACTGTGAACAGAACTTCCACTTACCTGACGAAGGGGCAGCGCTCCGAAAGCTAGTGGCTTTTTTTTACCAAATAAACCTGTTGGACTTTAACTTGGTGTTGTGAGACTACTTACTGTGTTTACCCCAGTCCAACGCCGGCACCTCCACATTATGCAAAATTCTGCCAGTGATGTGGAACCTCAAAAGATCCCACCCCTGTATTTAATTTATTTAATTTTACTAATATTGCAATGCAATAGTAATTTAATGTTTAGATACTCAAATTACAGTACAAAAAGCATAAAAGCCGATCCTTATAATAATCATATGTTTCACATGCATATCATATGTGAGATGTGCCATATTTATACCACTATTCCATCTAGCTGAGCAAATCAATTCCATAGCTTGTGTACCCTGATCTCAAAATTGGCCAGTGTTGGGCAAGTTTTTTCTTGCGCAATGCTCATGGTCAGAAGTCAGCAGCGGGTGGTATTAGATACAAGCGAACAGGCAACTTTAACCCAACATGCATTTACATGTACAGAAGTTGATCCTAAGATATATGCTGAGCTGGAATCGAATTAGCATGAATAATATGTCAGCTTTTTTCCCTGACATACACTGTAAAAACGACACTATTTGCATTTCAAATCATCCTGGTGCTTAGCTTGAAGCATTTGGAGGAACCTGTGGAACATCCAATTTCCAACCACTCAAAACCACAGCAAAAAGGTTTCAAAGCCCCGCAGGCTTCAGCGACTAAAATAAACATCAAAAGTACTTACCAAACTCCGCTTCTTTCAACCTATCCACAGTCTGAAAGGTATGGCACTCCATGTTGTGGGTACTCCAGACCGCTGAACAGTTGGCAGAAATAGCCACAAAGACATAAAAGAAGCCAAGGAATGTGGAGATAAAATGCAAACAGTTCTGTTCACATGAGAACTCCTGCCAAGAATAAGAAAAACAGAGCGATGAGTCACTGCTGCAGAATTATATCCAGATAGACCCAAGAAATTTTTCAGACCTGAGTCCTGTGCTCTCTCAGATTTGGAGGCAGAGTAATAATAATAAAAGTTATTATTATTTTTAAACCAGTAACAGATCCAGGACACATAAATTTGTAACATGATAAACCACTCAATGGTTTCCTGTAGAATCTGCACTTTCTTCCCTTTGTGTAATATTTTATAATAAGGCATTATTTGGTCTATGTGCTTTAATCAAAGAGGAAGCACATGTTCCAACGAAAACAGATGTGGGCCAAAAGATGTTTCCAATTTCCACTTGACTGATCTGAACCTATAAAAGGCCATATCCTTTATAAATTAAAACATGTGAAAGAGTGAGCAAACTTGCAAGTATGATGCTGTCTGTGTGTTATATATGCCTTTTTGCATATGATATACGCTTTTACATTTCTAATCTTTAGCAGCTTTTTAACTGATGTTAAACTTCCGGGGAGTGGGATTGTTCATTCTGCACTGTTTTTCATCCTGTATCAACGTCGGGTGCTCTTGGGTGAGATATAGCATGAGATTGGATAGTACTGGAAAGCTTATCTTAATCTGTAAGATCAAAGCTCCTCAAGTCCCACCTTTCAAGTGGCACGGTGGCACTTGGATGGCACGGCAGCACAGTCATTTGTACTGCTGCTTCACAGTGCTAGGGACCCATGTTCGATTCCCGGCTTGGGTCACTGTCTGTGCAGAGTCTGCATGTTCTCTTCGTGTCTGCATGGGTTTCCTCCGGGTGCTCCAATTTCCTCCCATAGTCTGAAAGATGTGCTGGTTAGGTGCATTGGCCATGCTAAAACCTCCCTCAGTATACCTGAACAGGCGCCGGAGTATAGAGTCTGGGGGATTTTCATAGTAACCTCATTGCAGTGTTAATGTAAGCCTACTTGTGACACTAATAAATAAACTTTAAAAACTTTAAACTTTAAAAAACTTCAAAACTTTAAAAGGTACGCTTCTGCACTAGTGCAAGATTTTCATTCTTATAACCACCAATTTATGTCAAATTATAATGAGTGCTGCACAGGAGACTTGACCAGATCAGAAGGTGAATTGGGCTTCAATAGAATTCAATCCCGAATTTCAGAGATGTAAAACTGTTGGAATGAATTTACTTGGAGATTCCCTCCCTTGTTTGCCTCAACATTGGTGGAAGAGCAGTGGAAACTCTGGGACATGCTATATTTCTGTGGTGTCAGTGACTTCTTTGCCAGACATTGACTCTCCACAGAAATTCACCCCATATACTCTGATATAACACACAAACAAATCCTCTCAGGCGACAAATCTCTTTGGAGTTAGCCCAGAGTGACTAGTCAGCATAATTTCCTCTCTTTCGCCTACGCTTGGCAGTTCTCCACAATAGCACAGCTGAAATGCTGAATGTATACCTCACTGCATGGAAAGTCATGAGGGAAAATAAAGGTGGCATGGTGGCGCAGTGGTTAGCACTGCTGCCTCACAGCGCCAGGGACCCAGGTTCAATTCCGGCCTCAGGTGACTGTCTGTGTGGTGTTTGCACTTCTCCGCGTGTCTGTGTGGGTTTCCTCCGGGTGCTCCGGTTTCCTCCCACACTCCAAATTTGTGCAGGTTAGGTTAATTGGCCATGCTGAATTGCCCCTTAGTGTCAGGAAATTAGCAGGGTAAATATAGTGGGTTACGAGGATGGGACCTGGGTGGGATTGTTGTCTATGTTGAATGGCCTCCTTCTACTCTGGAGGGATTCTATGAGGGTAGATTTGTCTCCTTCCACTCCACAGCACAGTACAGCTGATTATCTTACACATCATGCCCAATGGAATCTCTTTTTATGGCACAAAGCTGAGGAAGAAGAGGATAAGATCTGTTATGTCATTTTTCTGTCTTATGATAACCCTTGTTTCACATTAAGGAGTCTCACAACACCAGGTTAAAGCCCAACAGGTTTATTTGGAATCACGAGCTTTTGGAGCGCTGCTCCTTCATCATGTGACTCATCTGATGAAGGAGCAGTGCTCCGAAAGCTCGTGACACAAAATAAACCTGTTGGGATTAAACCTGGTGTTGTGAGACTTCTTACTGTGCCCACCCCAGTCCAACACTGGGGTGGAGATGCCAGTCTGACTTTGCCCTAGCCGCCACCCTTAACCAGAGGGGCCGTCCGGTGGCCTTCTTTTCCCGGACCTTACAAGGCCCTGAGATTCGACACTCCTCGGTCGAGAAGGAGGCCCAGGCCATCGTGGAAGCCATCCGGCACTGACGCCAGTATCTTGCGGGCCAACGATTCACCTTAATTACGGACCAGCGGTCAGTTGCCTTCCTGTTAAACATCATGGCTTTTTTTACATCAACTTGATCCTTGGCAGCTATGGTGTAGATACTGAGGTGATTTTGTTCAAGATTCAAGTTCCATTTCAGGACTTCATTGCTATGGAAGGTGTGTTCATAATGTGGTCATACAGGTTGCGTATCAGTCAAAACCCTTCCGATATGGCAGGTTGATGCGCTATCAATAAGGCGAAAGACTACCGGTGTGCCAATACAAGTGTAGGCTTTTATTCACAACAGAATCAGGAGCAGATCCCAACAAATAACCAACCTGGACTGAACAAGGGGGAGGAGACAGCCACCTTTATACTAGGTGCCGAGGGGAGGAACCAAACTGGAAGGGGATGTGTCCAGGTATGACAAGCACATACAACGGTGGTCCATATAGGACAAAGGCACAACTGAGGTCCACCACATTCACCCCTTCCTTTAAAAAAACAACACGGGGGTGAAGCGGAAACAATATTACAAGTCCAGATGAACCGGTGGCTTGATCCGCCATCGCGATCGTCGTAGTGCAGGTCGCAGAGTCGTCCGATCAGGGAGCGATGTCGGCCCAGGCTCCGTACAGTGAGCGTCGCGAGAAGGCGCTGGGTGGTGTGAAGCGGACCGATCCGTCGTCCCGTCCAGTCGTCGGGTACTGCGTGGCGACGGCTCCGGCGACTCAAGCGAGCTGTACACAGGGGCGAGAGGAGTGAGCAGTGGCCCTGGTGGTGTATGGGGAACAGTGGAAACCGGAGCTGGGGGGCCGCAACAGGCTCTGGGCACACTACATTGGGGACAGGGACTGAGGGAGGAAGAGGCGTAGCAGTCTCCAAGTGGACAACACCAGGGACCGTGGGGCGGAAGGACGTGGTGACCTCCGGGGCACCCGCGGGTGCCAAGTCACGGACAGAAACCGTGTCCTCCCGCCCATCAGGGTACGCTACGTAAGCATATTGAGGAATAGCGTGGAGCAATTGGACCTCCTCGACCAAGGGATCTGCCTTATGGGTCCGGACATGCTTCCGAAGCAGGACGGGCCCCGGGGACATCAGCCAATCCGGGAGCGAAGTACCCGAGGAGGACTTCCTGGGAAACGAAAACATCCGCTCGTGAGGGGTCGTATTGGTCGCTGTGCACAAGAGTGACCTAATTGAATGTAATGCGTCTGGAAGGACGTCTTGCCAACGGCTGACTGGAAGGCCCCTAGACCGTAACGCTAATAGAACGGCCTTCCAGATGGTTGCGTTCTCCCGCTCTACTTGACCATTGCCCCTGGGGTTATAGCTAGTGGTGCGGCTGGAGGCAACGCCTTTGGCGAGCAGGTACTGCCTCAGCTCGTCACTCATGAAAGAGGACCCACGATCGCTATGGACATAGGCTGGGAAGCCGAACAGGGTTGTTCAGGGTCCGAATCACTGGAGCCGTGGTCATGTCCAAGCAGGGGAAGGCAAAAGGGAAACGTGAGTATTCATCAATGATATTCAGGAAATAAACATTGCGGTTAGAGGAGGGGAGGGGGGCTTTAAAATCAATGCTAAGGCGCTCAAACGCGCGAGTGGCCTTTACAAGGTGCGCCCTACCTGGCCGGTAGAACTGCGGTTTGCACTCAGCGCAGACCCTGCATTGCCTGATAATCGTCCGGACCTCCTCGAGGGAGTAGGGCAGGTTACGGGACTTGACAAAATGGAAAAACCTGGTGACACCCGGGTGACAGAGGCCGTTATGGAGGGACTGTAGCTGGTCTAGTTGGGCGCTGGCACATGATCCATGGGACAGGGCATCTGGGGGCTCATTGAGCTTCCCGGGCCGGTACATGATGTCATATCTGTAGGTGGAGAGCTCAATCCTCCACCGCAAGATCTTGTCATTCTTAATCTTGCCCTTTTGCCTGGTGTTAAACAGGAAGGCAACTGACCGCTGGTCCGTAATTAAGGTGAATCGTTGGCCCGCAAGATAATGACGCTTCCACGATGGCCTGGGCCTCCTTCTCGACCGAGGAGTGTCGAATCTCAGGGCCTTGTAAGGTCCGGGAAAAGAAGGCCACCGGACGGCCCCTCTGGTTAAGAGTGGCGGCTAGGGCAAAGTCAGACGCATCACTTTCCACTTGGAATGGGATGGATTCGTCCACAGCATGCATCGCGGCCTTCGCGATGTCCGCTTTGATGTCGTCGAAGGCCCGACGGGCCTCCTCCGCCAGGGGAAAAGAGGTCGATTGTAGGAGCGGACAGGCTTTATCCGCGTAACGGGGAACCCAGTGGGCATAATAGGAGAAGAAGCCCAGGATTCTCCTCAGTGCTTTGAGGGTAGTAGGAAGGGGAAGCTGGATAAGGGGACGCATACGGGCTGGGTCGGGGCCAAGGACACCATTTTCTATCACGTACCCAAGGATGGCGAGGCAGTGTGTCCGGAAAACGCACTTCGCCTCATTATATGTGAGGTTCAGGAGAGTGGCCGTACAAAGGAATTTTTGTAGGTTGGCATCATGGTCCTGCAGGTCATGGCCGCAGATGGTGACGTTATCCAGATATGGGAAAGTGGCCCGAAGCCCGTGCTGGTCTACCATTTGATCCATAGCCCGCTGGAAGACTGAGACCCCATTGGTGACACCAAAGGGGACTCGGAGAAACTGGTAGAGGCGGCCATCCGCCTCAAAGGCAGTATATGGGCGATCCTCCGAGCGGATAGGGAGCTGGTGGTAAGCCGATTTCAAATCGATCGTCGAGAAAACCCTATAGTGCGCGATGCGGTTGACTATGTCCGCGATACGGGGAAGAGGATACGCATCTAGTTGGGTATACCTGTTTATGGTCTGGCTGTAGTCAATCACCATGCGGTGTTTCTCCCCTGATTTAACTACGACCACTTGTGCCCTCCAGGGGCTGGTGCTGGCCTGAATAATCCCTTCCCGGAGCAGACGTTGTACCTCGGACCGAATGAAGGCCCGGTCATCCGCACTATAGCGCCTACTCTTGGTGGCTATGGGCCTACAATCCGGGGTGAGGTTATCAAATAAGGGGGGGGGTGGTGATCTTGAGGGTCGAGAGACTGCAGGTGGTGCGCGAGGGGCGCTGCCGTGACGGCGCCTGGCAGACGGAGAGCGGGGGATAAGGGCCATCATACTGCAGGATGATGCTCCTATGATGGCTGAGGAAATCTAACCCCAGCAGTACAGCTGCGCAGAGTCGCGGCAGCACGAGGAGCCGAAAACGCTCGTAGACTGTGCCCTGTACCGTCAGCGTCACCAAACAGCACCTGAGGACCTCCACTGAGTAGGAATTCGAGGCCATGGAGATGGTCTGGCTCCAGGGTCACACGGGAAGGGCATACTGATGCACTGTGCGAGGGTGTATAAAACTTTCTGTGCTCCCGCAGTCGAACAGGCAGTTTTCTGCATGACCATTTATCTTGATCTCCATTATTGACTTGGAGAGTTGATGAGGCTGCGACTGGTCCAGGCAAATCGATGCCACTGTCGAATCAAAGAAGAATCCGTCTTCGTCGCCGTCTGATGACGTCACGGATAAAGCTTCCTGCTCACCGCGTCTTGATGCCAGTCTCAAAGATGGCGATTCCTGCGCTTCCGGTGACCGCATCAAAGATGACGATTCCCGCACTTCCGGTGACCGCATCAAAGATGGCGATTCGCGCGCAGCCGCCGCCTGCATTAAAGATGGCTGCGCCCGTGGAACACACGTGGTGCCACGAGGCTTCGGAAGCGGCTTTGCCCGGCAGACTTTAGCGAAGTGGCCTAGCTTACCGCATCCGGAGCAAATCGCGTCCTTCGCCGGGCAGCAACGCCGAGGGTGCTTGGGTAGGCCACAAAAATAACATTTGGGCCCCGCCGGAACAGCCGTCGTGGTGGAGCCATCGGTAGAACGGGATGCAGGGTAAGACCCGAGATTGTGAGAGGCCGCTTCTAACGTTTCAGCCATCGTGGCTGTTCTTCGGAGATCTAGGTCATCCTGTTCCAGCAGGCGCTGCCGGATGTATGTAGACTCAATGCCCGCAATGTAGGCGTCGCGGATCAGGTCCTCCATGTTCTGAGCTGCTGTAACAGCCTTACAGTCACAAGCTCGAGCTAGGACCCGCAGGGCGCGCAGAAATTGGGTGCACGATTCTCCTGGCTGCTGCTTGCGGGTAGTTAGGAGATGTCTGGCGTAAACCACGTTAGGGCTCTTTCGGAACTGCCCTTTTAGGAGTTCGATAGCGTCCACGTATGTAGCAGCGCCCCGGAAGATTCCATAGACAGCTTTGCTTACCCGGGCGCGGAGCACGTGGAGTTTAGTGGCGGCGGTGTCGATGGCCGTAGCGGTGTCGACGAATGCTTCGAAGCAGTCCAGCCAATGATCAAATTTATCAGAGGCTCCAACCTCTTGAGGGTCTAATGCTAACTTGTCGGGTTTTAGAAACTGCTCCATGCTGGTAAACTGTTGTGAATAAAATTGATGCGCTATCAATAAGGCGAAAGACTACCGGTGTGCCAATACAAGTGTAGGCTTTTATTCACAACAGAATCAGGAGCAGATCCCAACAAATAACCAACCTGGACTGAACAAGGGGGAGGAGACAGCCACCTTTATACTAGGTGCTGAGGGGAGGAACCAAACTGGAAGGGGATGTGTCCAGCTATGACAAGCACACACAACGGTGGTCCAAATAGGACAAAGGCACAACTGAGGTCCACCACACAGGTCATAAGAGCGGGAGGGTGTCCTGGTTAGCCATACTGCAGAATGTCAAACTACTGCAGTAATTTGTCAAGCATTATCTTGGACCAATCCAATGGATGTTTATGTTCGCCAATTCCCTCATAGGGCATTGTACTCAAAGAAGGAGGAGGAGGAGGCATGTTGATTTATGAGGCAGAGAGCTGAAGCTGGGCAGAGACTGTTGACCTGAGAGCTGGTAATATAATGCTTGGGTAGCTTGATCCCCATCATCCTCTTTGTGGTGTTTCACAGAAATATCAGGATGACAGTGTTTGTGCTCAGCTAGTGTGCAGGGTTTAAAGGTGGGGATACTTTGCCAGGCAATGTGTGCAAATTTGTCCTGCAAGAGGATAGCAGACAATTGAGGATTGTGTGCCAAGTGGCATTAGAGAGGTGATGGGTTATGAGGCTGTTAAAATAGAGAAAGATATTTTAGCGTTTGCGGATAAGTAATTGTTATTAGGGGAGCCATTGTGCAAGAGCACACTGTAAAAGGTTAATTGCGTAAATATTACTTCAAGAGGTTGAAGCATACCCTTTGTGTCCAGGCTGACCAAGGAAATAAAAAGCAGAAGTATTCAACATTTGCTTTGCCTGCTCAGACAATTGAACTCTTCTGGAATTCTGGTTGTAAGGGAATATGCTGTGTCAGCTTTGTCCTTTCCCAGGAGATACAAGTGCCAAATCTGAGTGACTTCATGGCACCCACACCCAAGTGTCTGCTTGTCTTCTCTCCATTGGTCTCCAGCAGAGTTGGAGGTCTGACTGTGTTGCGTTGTGTGTTTTTCTTCTCCAGCTTGGTACCTCTCGCTTTGTTGCCTTCTAGGCAGGTGATGCTTAATTGCGTTGTCCTAATTCTGACCAAGTGTAATAAAAATATTAGTCAAGGATGCACAGTGACATTATCAGTGAAGTGACAGAGGCAAGTGCTCTTTCCCTATTGTCTGCTTGTTCTCCAGTCTGCAGCGAAAGGGTACAAGCTAACTTGTCCTTTTAAAGGCTGCACAGTAGAATCCCTATAGTGCAGAAGGAAGCCATTTGATCCATCAAGTCTACACCGACTCTCCAACAGAGAGCCTCAGAGATACTTGCAGCAGCGCATGGAGTTCAGACCATTGAGGAGCAGTTTCTAGGTCTTTAAGTTATAAAGCTGTAAATAGGTTCGGTAGTAAGACAAAGAATCCTAATTATGAACACATAACAGACTATGGATGGGATTTTCCATCCCTTCCAGCCGGTGGGATTTTCACGTCCTGCCAAGACGATCCCCCATGGTGGGTTCTCCGGTAGAATGGGCGGCAAGCCATGCTAAAACACCATAGACTCCATAAGATCATAAGACCATAAGACATAGGTGCAGAATTAGGCCACTCGGCCCATCGAGTCTTCTCCGCCATTCAATCATGGCTGATATTTTTCTCATCCCAATTCTCCTGCTTTTTTCCCATAACCCCTGACCCCTTTATTAATCAAGAAACTATCTATCTCTGTCTTAAAGACACTCAGTGACCTGGCCTCCACAGCCTTCTACGGCAAAGAGTTCAACAGATTCACCACTCTCTAGCTGAAAAAATTCCTCCTCATCTCTGTTTTAAAGGAGCGTCTCTTTAGCCTGAGGTTGTGCCCTCTGGTTCTAGTTTTTCCTACGAGTGGAAAAATTCTCTCCACGTCCACTCTATCCAGGCCTGGCAGTATCCTGTAAGTTTCAATAAGATCCCTCCTCATCCTTCTAAACTCCAACGAGTACAGACCCAGAGCCCTCAACCGTTCGTCATACGACAAGCTCTTCATTCCAGGGACCATTCTTGTGAATATCCTCTGGATCCTTTCCAAGGCCAGCACGTCCTTCCTTAGATACGGAGCCCAAAACTGCTCACAATACTCCAAATGGGGTCTGACCAGAGCCTTATACAGCCTCAGAAGTACATCCCTGCTCTTGTATTCTAGCCCTCTCGACTGCCGGCATAAGATTCCTGAGCTCAGTCATGTCTTCAGTTGTTGCCTGCTTCATCTCACACAAGAGAGGAAGGGAATGTACAGAAGAATTACTTTATGTGTCTCCATGCACGTGCCGGTGGCCAGCTCAAAAGGAACATTCACCTGGATTGCAAAATATTCAGCTAAAGCAGAGAGATAAAAAACAGGAAATGCTGGAAATACTCAGCAGGTCAGTCAGCATCTGTGGAGAGAGACAGATGTCCAGATTTCTTTCCCAAATCGAGTGTGCAGAGTTAGGAAATTTCCTGCCTCTGCAAACCCGACCTTTAGAAATGTCCGCCCGTCAATTGGATTTTCGGTAGGGGTGGAGGGGCAGGTGGTGCTGGAATAGGAGTTGGGGTGACACAAACTGGAGTGAGTACTGAGGCTGCCCTGTGTGGAGGCAGCCCTGATGGGAACTCTCTCTGTTTGCGCCACCACTGTGTTTAAATAAATGACAGAGTAAAACAAAAAAAAATCTCCCTCGCCCTCACCCCTCAGCCTCCTCACCCGCCCACCCCCAATGCTGTCACATTTCGTCTTTGGAATGTCTCGTTAAATAAACATTGGAATTGAAATCACCTCATAAGGATCATCATCACGTCCACTCATGTTAATTGGTTGGGAGAATTGTAAAAGATAGGATAATAAGTTCACTGTACAGAAGGTGAAGTCGCACGGGATCCTGGTACATTCAGTGAAGTTGGAGATCAGAGGAGAGCTGGCAAGATGGATACAGAACTGGCTCGGTCATAGAAGACAGAGGGTAGCAGTGGAAGGCTGCGTTTCTGAATAGAGGGCTGCGACTAGTAGCGTTCCTCAGGGATCAGTGCTGAGACCTTTGCTGTTTGTAATCTATATAAATGATTTGGAGGAAAATGTAACTGGTTTGATTAGTAAATTTGCGGACGACACAAAGGTTGGTGGAATTGCGGATAGCGATGAGGACCATCAGAGGATACAGCAGGATGTAGATCGATTGGAGACTTGGGCGGAGAGATGGCAGATCGAGTTTAATCTGGACAAATGTGAGGTAATGCATTTTGGAAGGTCTAATACAGATGGGAAATATACAGTAAATGGCAGAATCCTTAAGAGTATTGATAGACAGAGGGATCTGGGTGTACAGGTACACAGGTCACTGAAAGTGGCAACGCAGGTGGAGAAGGTAGTCAAGAAGGCATACGGCATGCTTGCCTTCATTGGCTGGGGCATTGAGTTTAAAAATTGGCAAGTTATGTTGCAACTTTATAGAACTATAGTTAGGTCGCACTTGGAATATAGTGTTCAATTCTGGTCGTCACACTACCAGAAGGATGTGGAGACTTTGGAGAGGGTACAGAAGAGATTTACCAGGATGTTGCCTGGTATGGAGGGCATTAGCTATGAGGAGAGATTGGAGAAACTTGGTTTGTTCTCACAGGAACGACGGAGGTTGAGGGACGACCTGATAGAAGCCTACAAGATTATGAGGGCCATGGGCAGAGTGGATAGTCAGAAGCTTTTTCCCAGGCTGGAAGAGTCAATTATTGGGGGCACAGGTTTAAGGTGCGAGGGACAAGATTTAAAGATGTATGAGGCGAGTTTTTTAGAGAGGGTGGTGGGTGTGTGGAACTTGCTGCCGGGAAAGGTAGTGGAAGCAGACACAATAGTGACTTTTAAGGGGTGTCTTTACAAATACATGAATAGGATGGGAATAGAGGGATATGGTCCTCGGAAGGGTTGGAGTTTTTAGTTCAGTTTAGTTCAGTCGGTGCAGGCTTGGATGGCCGAAGGGCCTGTTCCTGCGCTGTAATTTTCTTTGTTCTTTGTTCTTTAATAAGGTGACTGGATAAAATACGCACTTAACCTTGTGTCCCCGGATCCTCATCCCACCCCCACACACCCAGTCTCCCAATGAGCCTTGAATTTAAAATCCAGACCTTAGTTTCCTTGAAGGGCAAGATATAGAATGTTTGGTATCCTGACAGTTAAGCTATAACTTTCTGTATTGTTACTTTTTCTTCCTCTTAAAAGGAAAAGACCAGCAAAGAAAGGAAGTCAGATTGTATTATTTTTGCGACAAAATGCCAAAGATAAAAGCTTCAAAATCCATCTTGCCCTCTGTGTCCACCATTGGAAAGCAATGGGCCAAACTGGAGAAATTGTTAATGATTCTGGCCCCTCCCTTGACATTGAATTTGCAACCATTGCCCCAGAATCTTTGAGAAGCTTGTCAGTTGTCGCGCGAAGTACTAAGCCCCACGCTAATGTGATCCATCTGCTGCCAAGTTCCTGTCTGCTCAGCATCATGCTCATGTGGTTGTCCACTATTGATAGATTACAGAAATTGTAAGTTCCAAGTAAATAAATCCCTGTCACTTTAGGTTAGGTTATGATCTCTAAGTCACTAACTCGACTTTGCAGGTTTCTGCCATCCTGTCTAATCTAGTGAGGATTGCTATGCCAATTAGTTTCAGTGTCGGAACAGTCAGTTGTAGCAACGTAATGGCATTGGCAGCTAATTAGAGTATTGAATAGAGCCGCATGAGGCAACCCATTTATTCCATTGCTTTTACAGACAGGAGGCTCTGGCTTGTTTCAGTAACATTATCCCTTTTTCACCTGTGCTAATTGTTAGTCTGATTGGCAACCTCCCCTTCAGGAGATACAGGCGAAGGATTTGTCAACAAAAACACGATTTTCCTGCGTTTCCACATTTCAGATATCTTTAAGCAACACAAAAATTTTTGGTTAAAGCTCCAAAAGACAATTTTAATTTCTATTGTAGTGAAGAGGGAAGGTAAAGGCAGAGAGCTTTTAACGAATAGCCAAGCTGATTGCTCACCTTTTACACTATCATCGTAACAATAACTCCAGTATATGAAGGAGAATGAATTTACTGAATTGTTAATAGAAAGTGATGCATTTGTTAATTCTAGAACCAGTGATTAATTAGCCAGTAAGTGCTCCACTGTCTTTAAGGAAAGGAGTTGAAGACTGTCTGACACCATGATCTCTCCTCTTTGCTTTACAGATGCAGACTAATCTGCGATGTGTTTCCAGCATTTTCTCTGTTTGCGGTCTGTTGCTGTTTGTTTATATTAGATATAGCCATAAAGCCATGAGCAGAATTATTGAACAAAACACCTTGTGTATATAAATGTGCAAACCATTACTTGAACAGATTGGGATGTGCCCCACAGCATGCACCTCAAGCAGTATATGTCAGACTCCCACAACATTTAGTCAATATTTTAGGCATTATTTTTGACATCTTGGCGATAAATGAAACATAGTTCATGGTTCTTGAGCGAGGTCTTTAAACGTTATGGTTCTGGATGGGATAGCTCCAAACTGTTATGTTCCTGGGTGAGAAGGGATGAGCTGGCTCCTTTTCTTTATTCAGCCCTTTTGCTTGGTCGCAACAAGATTAATTTGAAAAGGATCCCTTCCCTTGTGGATACCTTTTCCGAGTCAAAATGTACTTATGTTTTAAAAGGAGCCAATTTAACCAAGCCTTCTTGGGTTTGTTAGTTACTAAAATGCAAGAAGAAAATAATAACAGAAGTGAATCCAAAAACAAAAGTTAAAATGATGTACGGATCAGTCTTTAGCTTTTCCAGGAGGAGTAGATACTGAAATGCTGCAGCCATCAAGATGGGTATTTGGAATGAGATTTTGGTATTTAAGCAGTTGGTTTGGAGATTATTGATCTGCAGGTTAGGTAAGAGGAATCGTCTTGCTTCCTTTTTGACTGTGGCTTTGCTGACCTGACTTGCTTCCTACAATCGGCAAGAGTCTTTTTACCTACAAGCAGAAGGGATGCTCAGTCGATATTCTTCAGCTGTGATCCTCACAGTACATACCAGCACAGTGGAACTAAAACAACAAATTAACACAAAGAGACCAGCATTGCAGTTGCTTTTAACCCTCTTTCTTGTATATATCAGGCACTCATCTGATGAAGGAGCAGCACTCCGAAAGCTCGTGCTACCAAATAAACCTGTTGGACTTTAACCTGGTGTTGTGAGACTGCTTACTGTGCCCACCCCAGTCCAACGCTGGCATCTCCACATCATGTATATTTCTATCAGTGCTTTGCCATCAGAAAGCAATTCTTCGTGAAGTGGTTTCTGACACCCTAGACTCTGATCTTTGATGTTCCTGAGCATAAAGATCTGCTTGATGCTTGATCCAAAAAACCTCCCTGTTGTACGTGAATGGTAGCTTCTACTTCTGCTTACTATCTGTTGAGGAGCACCATCTTGAAGGCCTTGCTGACAGCAGTGTTATGCCCCTACAGTTGTTATAGTTGCTGAAGTTCCCTTTATTTGATAGTTTGATGATTATTCCTCACCTTCAGTTATCCGGGAAGGGGAAAATAGAGTATGAGAGTAAGATGATGGGGGCCATAAAAACTGACTGTAAATGTTTCTATAGGTATGTAAAGAGAAAAAGCTTGACAAAAACAAATGTAGGCCCCTTGCAGTCAGAAACGAGAGAATTCATAACGGGGAACAAATAAATGGCTGAGGAACTAAATTCATACTTTGCTTCTGTCTTCAGAAAGTGGTGAAGTGCATCAGTTGCTGACAGTAAGCACGCAGGTACAGCAGGCAGTAAAGAAGGCAAATGGTATGTTGGCCTTTATAGTGAGAGGATTTGAGTATAGGAATAGAGGTGTTTTGCTGCAATTGTATAGGGCGTTGGTGAGACCACACTTAGAGTATTGTGTGCAGTTTTGGTGTCTTTATCTGTCTTTGCTATAGAGGAAGTACAGCAAAGGTTTACCAGGCTGATTCCTGGAATGGCAGGCCTGTCAAATGAGGAGAAACTAAGTCAGTTAGGATTGTATTAATTAGTCAGTAAATGCTGGAAAATCTCAGCAGGTCTGACAGCATCTGTGGGGAGACAATAGAGCCAACGTTTCGAGTCTAGAGGACCCTTCGTCAGAGCTGAGCTGAGCTCTGATAAAGGGTTATCGAGACTCAAAACATTGGCCCTATTCTTTCCCCACAGATGCTGTCAGACCCGCTGAGATTTTCCAGCATTTACTGGTTTTGTTTCAGATTCCAGCATCCGCAGTATTTTGCTTTTATATTGATTGGAGTTTAGAAGAGTGAGAGGGAATTTCATAGAAACTTATAAAGTTCTAACAGGATTAGACAGGGTAGATTCAGAAAGAATGTTCCCAATGATGGGGGAGTCCAGAACTAGTGGTCATATTTTGAGGATAGCGGGTAAACGATTCTATGATGCTATGAATCTAAACCTTTTAGGACTGATTTGAGGAGAAATTTCTTCACCCAGAGGGTGGTGAATCTATGGACTTCACTACCACAGAAAGTAGTTGAGGCCAAAACATTGTGTGATTTCAAGAAGAAATTAGATATAGCTCTTGGGGCTAAGGGGGTCAACGGATATGGAGGAAGGAGGATCAGGATAGAACATAGAACATAGAAAAAAATACAGCACAAACAGGCCCTTCGGCCCACAAGTTGCGCCGGTCATGTCCCTACCTACCTAGGCTTATATATAGGCTTACCTATAACCTTCAATCCTATTCAGTCCCATGTACTCATCCAGAAGTCTCTTAAAAGATCCTATTGAGTTTGCCTCCATCACCACTGACGGCAGCCAATTCCACTCACCCACCACCCTCTGAGTGAAAAACTTACCCCTGACATCTCCTCTGTACCTACTCCCCAGCACCTTAAACCTGTGTCCTCTCGCAGCAGCCATTTCAGCCCTGGGAAAAAGCCTCCGAGAATCCACCCAAGCTATACCTCTCAACATCTTGTACACCTCTATCAGGTCACCTCTCATCCTTCATCTCTCCAAGGAGAAAAGACCGAGCTCCCTCAACCTATCCTCATAAGGCATGCCAACCAATCCAGGCAACATCCTTGTAAATCTTCTCCGCACCCTTTCAATCATTTCCACATCCCTCCTGTAATGAGGCAACCAGAACTGAGCACAGTACTCCAAGTGGGGTCTGACGAGGGTCTTATAAAGCTGCATCATTATCTCCCGATTCCTAAACTCAATCCCTCGATTGATGAAGGCCAGCACACCGTACGCCTTCTTAACCACCTCCTCTACCTGCGAGGCCGATTTAAGAGACCTATGGACCCGGACCCCAAGGTCCTTCTGATCCTCTACACTGCTAAGAGTCTTACCCTTGATATTATACACCTTCATCCAATTTGACCTGCCAAAATGGATCACTACACATTTATCCGGGTTGAAGTCCATCTGCCACTTCTCCGCCCAGTCTTGCATCCTATCTATGTCACGCTGCAGCTTCTGACATCCCTCCAACCTATCCACAACACCACCAACCTTCATGTCGTCAGCAAACTTACCAACCCATCCCTCCACTTCCTCATCCAGGTCATTTATGAAAATGACAAACAGCAAGGGTCCCAGAACAGATCCCTGGGGCACTCCACTGGTGACCGACCTCCATTCAAAAAAAGACCCATCTACAACCACTCTCTGCCTTCTGCAGGCAAGCCAGTTCTGGATCCACAAGGCAACAGCCCCTTGGATCTCATGCCCTCTCACTTTCTCGAGAAGTCTTGCATGGGGGACCTTATCGAATGCCTTGCTGAAGTCCATGTAAACCACATCTACCACTTTTCCTTCGTCAATGTGTTTAGTCACATTTTCAAAGAACTCCACCAGCCTCGTAAGGCACGATTTGCCTTTGACAAAGCCATGCTGACTACTTTTGAGCATACTAAACTTCTCTAAATGTTCATAAATCCTGTCCCTCAGGATCTTCTCCATCAACTTACCAACCACTGAGGTTAGACTCACCGGTCGGTAATTTCCTGGGCTATCCCTATTCCCTTTCTTGAATATAGGAACCACATCCGCAATCCTCCAATCCTCCGGAACCTCTCCCGTCTCCACCGACGAAGTAAAAATCAGTGCCAGAGGCTCTGCAATCTCTTCCCTCGCCTCCCACATTAACCTGGGGTATTGAATTTGATGATGAGCCATGATCAGAATGAATGGCAGAGCAAGCTCGACGAGCCAAATGGCCTACTCCTGCTTCTAGTTGCTATATTTCTATGGGATGCCCTCCACAGTCGAAATCTTGTTGAACATGTCACGCGGTCTGTTATGACAATATTCTGGCCTTGTTTCAATAGCTCAGCTGGTATCTCATCAATCCCAGGTGCCCTGTTGTTCTTCAGGCTCTTTGGACCTTTGATCAGGCAAATTCTCCCAGGTTGATGTTCAGCTATTCAAGCTGGCTTTAGGCTGGTTGGGGATCTTCCCACGCACCACCATTCAAATCCTTCCACTCCAGAAGCCATCTATTAACCACCACTTCTTAGCTGTGCCAAAGCAACTTCCTACTCATGTTACCACTTTCCCGTTCCTCCACTTCAATTATATCAAGAAACCTCCCATGCAGTACACTTGCAAATACCTTTGGAAAATCCCTATAAATAACATGTATGGCATTTCCTTCAACAATGCATTCTGCTGTTTCCCAAAGAATGTATTAATTGTGTCAGATTTGATTTGCCTTTGATAAATGCTGCCTTTCTTTAATTAACCCATGATTTTCTGGGTGAATATTCATTTTATCGCACATGAAATACTCCCACATTCCCTTGAGAGAACTGCCAAGATAAGGTCAAGCAAAGCTTCCGATACTAATTACCTGGCCAGTGTATGCAGGTCACAAAATGTCTCTTCCAAACTGAAGGCAACTTTATAATCTACCCGCACTGACAGCATCCCAGATGAAACAAGCACCAGCACAGCCACATCCCTGAGCGTTTATGTAATGTGTTCCAGCAGGTTGCATGCAAATGGTAGTTAGTAGTGACAGTGCAATAGAATCTAGCAGAGGGTCGGAGGATTTTCTTTTCCACTCAACTTCGGAACCTTCGAGACCTGGATCTTACAGAATTCGGTTGCTAAGGGAGTTGTCTGAACAGAATCAACAGCATGAGTCACTTCAATCACTTCAAACCCCCCTGCAAAGTCTGACAAGGGGAAGAGGAGTGTATTGGCCACATCATGCAAGCAGAATGCTCTGTGCTGAATTTGCCTTTGGGAATGTGTCATCACCGGACATCTAAGCAGTCAACGGTGAGCTTGTGTTCACTGGAAGCTCTCATTCATTTCAACATGAATTGGATTGAAAGGCTTACAGTCCGAGGTAAAGTTGTATTAATTCTAAATTTACCCTAACCTCCCTGACAGGAGATCGGCTCACCTCTGAATCAGAAGAATGTGAATTCCAGTCCTGGAGATTTGTGTGTAAAATCTAGGCTCCCCCTCTCGTGCACTACTGAGTGTGTTCTGCACCATTTGAGGTGCTGGCACACTTCAAAGAAAATAAACTGAGTAGTCTCACATGGTACTTGGTAAGATTTTCCTTTGTAATCTTTCAGGGAACTTTGCCTTATGTCGTGGGCAATATTTGTCTCTCAAACAATGTCTAAACCATATGGTCCAGCTATTCATTTTGTTTCTCTTTGTTGGACCTTGCTGTGTGCAAATTGGCTACTGGGTTCCCTACATCACCAACTACCTGTCCTGGTCCCCCCCATGCTGGTACTATAGCTAAGAAAGCGCACCAATGCCTCTACTTTCTCAGAAAACTAAGGAAATTTGGCATGTCAGCTACAACTCTCACCAACTTTTATGGATGCACCATAGAAAGCATTCTTTCTGATTGTATCACAGCTTGCTCTGCCCAAGACTGCAAGAAACTACAAAATGTCACGAATGTAGCCCAATCCATCATGCAAACCAGCCTCCCATCCATTGACTCTGTCTACTCTTCCCACTGCCTCAGCAAAGCAGCCAGCATAATTACGGACCCCTCACACCCCGGACATACTCTCTTCCACCTTCTTCCGTCAGGAAAAAGATACAAAAGTCTGAGGTCATGTACCAACCGACTCAAGAACAGCCTTTTGAATGGACGTACCTCGCATTAAGTTGATCCTTCTGTACACCCTAGCTATGACTGTAACACTACATTCTGCACTCTCACCTTTTCTTCTTTATGGACGGTATGCTTTATTTGTATAGCGCGCAAGAAACAATACTTTTCACTGTATACTAATACATGCGCCAAAAATAAATCAAACCAAATTATGACTGTGACTCTACTTCAACTATGGTAATTACTTGGCTGGAAGGCATTTGGGACATCCTGCAGCCATTTAAATTGGTACATAAATAGAGAAATGGCTGTTCATTAAAAGTTACTTAAAAATACTAGTGATATAAACAGCTTACACCGCTTTTTTAAGTTATACATTATTTTGTAAAAGTGTTTGAGTCTGCAATACAAACTATAATGGAAGCTCAATCTGCTAATATAAGTAGCAATTATGAGTTGATGAATCCTTTTGAAAAGAAAATGGTGTCTCACATGCCTCACAGGTATGCAGAATCCTCTTATGTACACTTTATCCTTTATCATTTCATAAAATTCCAGTGAAGCTTCACTATAAAGATTTGCACTGTTCTAGTCATTATGTTCAAAAGTGGTTATTGGTGATCGCATCTATCCTTGTGATGATGAAGTCTCATCTTCACATTGAGGATACACTCCATCTCGTTGTGTGGCACAATCACTGTGTTAAATGGGATAGATTTCAAACAGATCTAGCAACTCAAGACTGGGCAACCATGAAGCATTGTGGGCCATCAGTAACAATAGAATTGTACACAACCACAATCTCTGTGACCTCATGGCCCGACATATCCTCCACCCTAGCATTACCACCAAGCCAGGGGATCAACCCTGGTTCATAATGAGTACAGGAGGGCATGACAGTAGCAGAACCAGGCATACCTAAAAATGAAGTGTCAACCTGGTGAAGCTACAACACAGGACTACTTGCATGCCCAACAGCATAAGCAACAAGTGATAGATAGAGCTAAGTGATCCCACAACCAACAAATCAGATCTAAGCTCTTCAGTCCTCCCATATCCAGCCATGAATGATGGTGGACAATTAAACAACTCACTAGAGGAGGAGGCTCCACAAATATCCCCACCCTCAATGATGGAGGAGCCCAGCACATCAGTGCAAAAGATAAGGCTGAAGCATTTGCAGCAATCTTCAGCCAGAAGTGTCAAGCAAATGATCCAGCATGGCCTTCTCCGGATGGTCTTCAGTCTATTTAATTCGCTTCACATTATACCAATTAATGGTTGAAAGCACTGGATACTGCCAAGACAATGGATCCTGACAACATTCTGGCAATAGTACTGAAGACTTGTGCTCAGAACTTGCCCTGCCCCTAGCCAAGCTGCTTGAGTACAGCTACCGCACTGGCATCTACCCAGTAATGTGGAAAATTGCCTAGGTATGCCCTATACACAAAAGGCAGTACAAATCCAACCCAGCCAATTACCGCCCCGTCAATCTCAATCATCAGTAAAATTATGTAAAGGGTCATCAACAGTGCTATCCAGCGGCACTTGCTTAGCAATAACCTGCTCACTGACGGTCAGTTTGGGTTCCGCCAGAGCCACCCAACCCCTGATTTCATTGCAGCCTTGGTTTAAATATGGACAAAAGAGCTGAACTCCAGAGGTGAGGTGAGAGTAACTGCTCTTGAGTTCAAGGCATCATTTGACCGAGTGTGGCATCAAAGAGGCCTGGCAAAATTGGAGTCAATAGGAATCAGGGGGAAAACTGACTGACATTTACTCAACAGTCTGGAAATTGTCCTGTCCACAAAAAGCAGGAAAATTCTAACCTAGTTACTTACTGCCCCATCAGTCTTCTGTCAATTATCAACAAAATAATGGAAGGTGTCATCAACAGTGCTTTCCAGTAGTACTTACTCAGCAATAGCCTGCTTACTGATGCCCAGTTTGGGTTCCACTCAGCTCCTGACCTCATTATAACCTTGGTCCAAACATGGACAAAAGAGCAATAGAATCCCTGCAGTGCAGAAGGAGGCCATTCGGCCCATCGAGCCTGCACCGACAACAATCCCACCCAGACCCTATCCTCATAACCCCACATATTTACCCTGCTTATCCCCCTGACCCTAAGGGGCAATTTAGCACGGCCAGTCCACCTAATCCGCACATCTTTGGAGTATGGGAGGAAACCGGAGCAAACCCTATGCAGACACGGGGAGAATATGCAAACTCCACACAGACAGTGACCCAAGCCGGGAATCGAACCCGGATCCCTGGCGCTATGAGGCAGCAGTGCTAACCACTGTGCCACCATGCCGCAATCACAAGAGATGATGTGAAAGTGACTGATCTTGACATCAAGGTAGCATTTGACTGAGTGTAACATCAAGGAACCCTGGCAAAACTGAAGCCAAGGGAAAATCTCTCCGCTGGTTGGAGACATAGCCAGCACAAAGGAAGATGGTTGTGTTGTTGAGGGTCAGTAATCTCAGCCCCAGGACTTCAATGCCCAACCATGCTTCAGTATCTGAGGAGTCTTGAATGAACAAAGAACAAAGAACAAAGAAAATTATAGAACAGGAACAGGCCCTTCGGCCCTCCAAGCCTGCACCGACCATGCTGCCCGAATTAACTAAAACCCCCTACCCTTCCGGGGACCATATCCCTCTATTCCCATCCTATTCATGTATTTGTCAAGACGCCCCTTAAAAGTCACTACCATATCCACTTCCACTACTTCCCCCGGCAGCGTGTTCCAGGCACCCACCATCCTCTGTGTAAAAAATCTGCCTCGTACATCTCCTTTAAACCTTGCCCCTCGCACCTTAAACCTGTGCCCCCTAGAAATTGATGTGCCCCCTAGTAATAGTGCTGAATATTATGCAATCATCAGTGGCCTTCCACACAACGTAAGGTCAGAAGTGGGGATGTTCACTGATGATTGCATATTATTCAACACCATTCTCAATTCCTCAGATACTGAAGCAGTACATGTGCAAATGCAGCAAGACCTGGACAATGTCCAGTCTTGGGCTGACAAGTGACAAGTAACATTTGCACCACACAAGTGCCAGACCATGGCCATCTGTAACAAGAGAGAATCTAACCATTGTCCCTTGACATTCAATGGCATTACCATCTACGAATCCCTCACTATCAATATCATGGGTGTTACTATTGACCAGAAATTGAACTGGACGAGCCATATAATCTTGGCTAATATATTCTTGGCTACAAGAATAAGTCAGAGGCTAAGAATCCTGTGGCGAGTTTGGATAGTCAGATGCTCTTTCCTAGGGTAGAAAAGTCAAGTGCTAGGGGACATAGGTTTAAAGTGCGTGAGGAAAAGTTTAGAGGAGATGCGCGAGGCAAGTTTTTTACACAGAGGGTGTTGAATATCTGGAACGCACTGCCTGGGGAGGTGGTGTGAGCAAGTACGACAGCAGCATTTAAGGGGCAGCTGGACGAGTACACGAATAGGACGGGAGTGGAAGGATACCGTAAGTGCATACAGTTTTAGTTTAGGCAGGCATCATGATCAGTGCAGGCTTGGAGGGCTGAAGGGCTTGTTCCTGTGCTGTACTTTTCTTCTTTGTTCTTTGAATAATTCACTTCCTGATTCCCAAAAGCCTGTTCACATTCTACAAGGCTCAAATCTGGAGTGTGATAGGATATTTTCCCCTTGCTGAGATGAGTACAGCTCCAACAACACTGAAGAGGTTTGACACCACCCAGCAACCTGCTTGACAAACTTCCACAAACATTCTGCACAACTAGTGGCAGCAGTGTGCACCATTTAGAAAATGCACTGCAGGAACTAACTAAGGCTCCTTAGACAGCACCACTCAAACCCACAACCACTTCCATCTGGAAGGATAAGGGCAGCTGATACGTAGGAACACCACCACCTGTAAATTCCCCTCCAAGCCACTCCCCATCCTGACTTGAAACATATTTTGCTGGGTCAAAATCCTGCACCTCCCTCCCTAACAGCACTGTGGGTGTCTCTACACCACATGGACTGCAGCGGAAGGCTTCTCTTAGCACCACCTTCTCAAGGGTAATTAGGGAGGGTAATAAATGCTGGCTTAGCCAGTGAAGCCCACATCCCATGAATGATTTTTTTTAAAAATTACAATACTTTCATCAATGGATCAGTCACAGTGAGAACTGTGCCTATAAAACACTAATTCCCCCATAGCCACATAAAAATGTTCCAATTAACTAACTGTTGTGCTTAGCCAGTGTTGCTTTTATTCTCAGTAACATATACCCATGTGCTAATGCTGCATTCACCTCAAATCCACAAACCCTCCCTATAATGACAGTTGTAGTTAGGCTGTAAATACATGTTGGTATCAGTTACCGTTGGTGTGTGAAACAATGGAACATTGATAGCTCATAGTTACACACTTCAATACCTTCAAGTAAATTAACTGGGTGTTTCCTGCACATCCCACTGAAGGATTACTCACAACTGCTTGGATCTTCATCCTTGCCGCTTCTCAATTTAAAGGGGCGTTATCACGTTCTTCTGGAGTTCTCATGTGGGATAATCTTACCGAATTACTGACAGCTAGTCAGCATGCTAACCTTTAGTAATGATTTGAAATGGTATTGCGATTAGGTCCAAAACACTGTACTGATGGTTGGCTGCGGTGGTGATGTGTTGCAAGAGACATTGGGCTTAAAATTCCTGCTGGCAAGAATGCTTTCTCTCATGAGAAAATGCAAGGGCAGAAGATCACATAATTTGTTGGATCCTCGCCCACTTTGCACTGCACAGAGATTGGCCAAAATAACTGCAGCCCAGCATAAGTGCTGTGGTGAACTTACTGAATTGCAACTCTGACTGCTGGTACTGACTCTATATGCCAGGTGAATCTACTACCTACCACCCCCCCCCACCCCGCTCCATCCCGCCCCACCAGAAAGAATCACCTAATCCTCCTTCAAACCCTTTGTAGGGAAACAAAATTCACCTGCCGAGTCTTTTGATTTTTTTTAGGTTAAGACCATGACCAACCCTAGATTCATCCAGGTGGTCCCATTCCCATAGTTTGCACGCCTGGGACTGGGTTTTATGGGGTGCCATTTTCCTCACCGTCCCCTGCACCCCCACCCCCCCAAGCAGAAAGTCGGTTGTCACGCCGCCCACCCAAAACCCAGCAACCCAAAAGCGAATTACATTGGGTGCAGCCTTCATTGTTTGACTTCCGCTAATCTGTACTCCCAATGGCGGCAGTATTAAAAGGTGGCCACTGTTGGGATTGCAGGCATTCCCAAGGAAGGAGACCGATGGAGACAAGACTTAAAAGTTGAGCCTGAGATTTTGGATAGGCCCGATTCGCGGATCCCAAAGACAGGGGGGTGGCATTAAACGGCCACTTAAGGGTCCCTGTAGGCCTAAGGGGTTTGCCGCTGCCTAACACCTTCTCTGCCTATAATCTCTCCCTCAATGGGAGGCACGGTAGCACAGTGGTTAGCACTGCTGCTTCACAGCTCCAGGGTCCCGGGTTCGATTCCTGGCTTGGGTCACTGTCTGTGTGGAGTTTGCACATTCTCCTCGTGTCTGCGTGGGTTTCCTCCGGGTGCTCCGGTTTCCTCCCATAGTCCAAAGATGTGCGGGTTAGGTTGATTGGCCAGGTTAAAAATTGCCCCTTAGAATACTAAAATGCGTAGGTTAGAGGGATTAGTGGGTAAAATATGTGGGGGTAGGGCTGGGTGGGATTGTGGTCGGTGCAGACTCGATTGGCCGAATGGCCTCCTTCTGCACTGATTTCTATGATTTCTAAAACAAGGTCATCGACTTCAGGAAGCGTAGTGGAGGGCATGCTCCATCTACATCAATGGGGGTGAAGTAGAAATGGTCAAGAGCTTCAGGTTTATAGGTGTCCAGATCACCAACAACCTGTCTTGATCCCTCGATGCCGACGCTATAGTTACAAAAGCCCAACAACACATCTACTTTCTCAGGAGACTAAGGAAATTTGGCATGTCTGCTACAACTTTCACCAACTTCTACACATGTACCATAGAAAGCATTCTTTCTAGTTGTATCACAGCTTGGTATGACTCCTGCTCTGTGCAAGGCCGCAAGAAATTACACAGGATCGTGAATGAAGCCCAGTCCATCACTCAAACCAGTCTGCCATCCATTGACTCTGTCTACACTTCAAGCTGCCTCAGAAAAGCAGCTAGCATAATCAATGGCCCCCCCGCATCCCTCTTCCACCCTCTTCCATCTAGAAAAAGATACAAAAGTCTGATGTCATGTACCAACTGACTCATAAACAGCTTCTTTCCTGCTGCCATCAGATTTTTGAATGGACCTACCTCACATTAAGTTGATCTTTCTCTACACCCTAGCTATGTAACAATACATTCTGCACTCTCCCCTTTCCTTCCCTCTGTGTGGTATGCTTTGTCTGTAGAGCGCACAAGAAACAATACTTTTCACTGTATGCTAATACATGTGACAATAATAAATCAAATCAAATCAAATCAAATATGAGAAACAGGTCAAGGTGATGGGAAAGTCACCTGCATTATTTTACGAATTTCCCTGCCTTCAAATTTGTCTGTGGGGTTTGGTGGAGGACTGAGGGGGTGGGTGCTATAAAACCCAGTCCCTTGTCTACTTGGCATATTAGCCTGTCAACGTTCTCTCAGATTAGGACTCGGGAATTCCCAGGTTGGTGGAGGATCGGCGGGGTGGGTGCTATAAAATCCAGTCCCTTGTCTACTTGGCATATTAGCCTGCAATGTTCTCTCAGATCAGGACTTGGGAATTCCCAGCCTCAGCGTGATTACTCTCATCTTCACACTCTCCTCTGACACTGAGTTCAGATCTACCTCCTCAAGGGCCTACAGAAACTGGCAGAGAAGACTGTGTTCAGATATACCTGGGCCTATCTAATTTGTGGCTCTTCTACTGGACACTGCCTAGAGTTACCAGAAGGGACACAGATTTTTAGCTACAAATGTGCTGATGTCTTTTTCTGGTAGTAATGTGCTCACCAACAGCCAAACCCTATGCAAATAGGGGCAGACTACAGACTTCCTGTATTCCCAGTCCGAACCTCACCCATTTCAAGTACTTAGTAAAAGCCGGTGATTGACTTTTGGTTATCAGGAATGAATCCATTAAAGATAGACTGGTCTTTCCTTCCCCCGGCCACTCAATAGCAAGGTATGAAGATTACGTTTTGCGCAAGCCACTCACAGCATGTCAGGCAAAAGACAACAAGGAATGCTCAACCAGAGGCAAGGCTGGACATTTAACCTTCAATAACTTTAAAGAGGAAAGTGGAAAAAGAAACAAAATTAAAGGCATAGAGAAACGGGCAGGGAAATGAGAAAAAATGGATCACTTTTTCAGAGACCAGGTACACGCAATGAATGAACTGCAAAATTGCATGTGAACTTATCCAAATGACATGGAAGCATCTCTGCATCCTCCTCACAGCTCACCCTCCCACCCAACTTTGTATCATCTGGAGATATTGCATTTAGTTCATTCATCTAAATCATTAACATACATTTGGTGAATAGCTGGGGTCCCAGCACTGATCCCTGTGGTAACCCATTAGCCACTACCTGCCATTTGAAAAAAGACCCATTTATTCCTACTCTTTGTTTCCTGTCTACCAACCAGTTTTCTATCCATCTCAATACACTACCCCCAACCCCATGCACTTTAATTTTACATGCTAATCTCTAGGTGGCACAGCGGCAGGGACAGGGGTTCAATTCCGGCCTTGGGTGATTGTCTGTGTAGAGTTTGCACATTCTCCCTGTGTCCGCGTGGGTTTCCTCTGAGTGCTCCGTTTCCTCCTACAGTCTAAAGATACGCAGGTTTGGTTAACTGGCCATGCTAAATTGCCCTTAATGTCAGGGGGGACTAGCAGGGTAAATACGTAAATAGGGCCTGGGTGGGATTATTGTCAGTGCAGGCTCGATGGGCCGAATGGCCTCCTTCTACACTGTCGGGATTCTATGATTCTATAGAATGGACAGCCAGATGGACACAATGAGCTGAATGGCCTCCTTCTGTGCTGAAACTGTTCTAAGTTCGATAATTAGTTCACTTCCTTGCAGTTCGGTTCAACATTCCCGACCACTCCAGAGGGCTGTTAAGAATTAAAAAAATGGGGCTTCAATCACCTAGACCAGATTGGGCAAGGAAGGACAAAAGGCTTTCGGGAAGCAGATGTTTGTCCTTTTTTTTTAACAGGAGTCCAAAAGCTTCATGGTCACTTTTACAAGTACCAGTTCTTTATTCTCAGTTTTTATTTAACCCCAGCGAACTCTGGGCAGAAATCTTGCTTCACGTGTAAGTCCATTATGCGGAGCTCTCTACAAATGCAGACACTTTGGAATCAATTGGATTTGCAATGTCCACTGCCCCGAAAGATGTTCGATGATTAAGAGCTAAGGGGACAATAAGGTAACTGAGGCCTTTATTTCTTCACATGTCGTCTGTTGCATCTGGTTAAGACTGCTTCCATCTGTATCACACACAAGCAGGAATCTGTGACCTTAGGAAATAACCTAATTGATTCTCATTTCCTGGTTAGTGTGATATATAGATATATACAACGGGATGGGGAGATGACAGGTCCTGTTAGTCTAACATGTAGATATTTTTGTTACCGTGGCCTTGGGTATACTGATGAGTTTATATAGATTTTTTTGAACCTGGCCTCCTAATTGTGCAGGGTCAATAAATTAATCCCCAAAATGTTTCGAATGAAAACAGAAAAAGGATTGAAATTTTATGGCCGGAATTTTCCGACAGTACACGCCACTGGGATTTTCCCATCCCGTTTCAGGGAACGGAGATTTGGCTTGGCACCAAATTCTCTGTCTTTGCTGCAGATGGTAAGGTTGCGCCCAAGATCTTGTTTAAATCTTTACCACTTAAAAAGGCACAGACAGATGCAAAAAGCACATACTGGCGTATAAATTGGTGTTTTCAACTCCAACTTTCGGAAAATGACATATAAACAGCATGGATTACAAAAATAGTTGTTAATAGAAAGGAATTCCTTCTATTTATATAGTGTCTTCAATGACCTCAGGATAGCCCACAGCACTTTGCAAGCAAGTACTTTTGGAACATAGTCACTAGAGTGAGATAAGAAACGTGGCAGCGAATTTGCATGTAGCAAACTCCCACTAACAGCGATGAGATAATGACAAACCAGGACACTGATGTATACAAAGATGCAAAGTAAGGATCAGTACCTAGAGATTAGAGGTGATGATATTAGTGAATTCAGACTCCTCTTGTATTTTTTTGCCTATTAGTTTAGTACTGGCATGTGACCAACAACAACAACATACTGTAATTTAAAAGGGCCTTTTAAGGGAATCAAAAGTTTAAAAGTGCCTCACAGGAACTTTACAACACAAAGAATGATAACGAGCCACGTAAGGAGATATTAGGTTTAATTGCTAAAAGCTTGGTAAAATATCTTGGGTTTAAGGAGTTTCTTAAAGGAAAAAACAAAGTAGCGAGGTTCTCTGCTCTCCTGCAATTCTGGCCAATGGTGCATCCTGATATTAATTACCCCTCCATTGGTGGCTGTGTCTTCAAATGCCTAGACCCTATTCTCTGGAATTACCAATCTAAACCTCCGTGTCTCGCTCTTTCTCCCCTGTAAAACCTAGCTCTTTGACCACAATTTTAGTAGCTTGTTCTAATATCTCCTTATGTGCCCCAGTGTCAGATTTCATTTGATATAATTCCTGTAAAGTTGTGATTTTATTTCACTTTATTAACGGTTGTATGTATGCAAGTTGTTGCTGGGTTTGAAGAACCTCCAATGGGAACTGAACAGTTTGAAAAAAAATTCTCCCACTCTTTTGGTTTCACAAACGACTTCATATTCTGCTTCAGAAAAGGTCGAATCTGACTAAGATGACTGCCATGGATGTATGAGGAGCATAGGAACAGGAGTAAGTTATACATCTCCTTGAGACAATGACTGGAATTTTCTGGGCCCACCATGTGGGATCTGCCACGGAGGATGTGGTAGGTCATTGACTTTTGATGGAACTGGAAGATCCCAGCAGTGGGTGGTGGTGTCGGAGAATCCAAGCACATGACTAATCCACCACTAATTCCATTTACCGGACTTGTCTCCGTATCCTTTTCTACCCCTGTCTAGAAAAAGTTGTAGACCTAATTTTTTTTTATTGATTTGTGAGATATGAGTGTCAATGGCTGACCAGCATTAATTGCCTATCCCCAGTTGTCCTTGAGAAGGTGGTGGGAGCTGCTTTCTTGAGTAACTGATACAAGAATGGCTTGCTCGGCCATTTCAGAGGGCAGTTGAGAATCAACCACACTGCTGCGGCTCAGGAGTCACATGCGGGCCAAACCAGGCAAGGACAACAGATTTCCTTCCCTAAAGGACACCAGTGAACCAGATAGGTGATTTTTCAGACCATCGACAATGGTTTCATGGTCATCAGCGGATTCTTATTTCCAGATATTTTTTATTGACTAACTCAATATTTTATTGAGTTAGTGCCACGGTTTGTTTTGTGAGATAGTTATTTGTTCCACTCTTTGGATGAAGAAAGTTTCTTAATTTCTCTCATGAATGACCTGGCACCAATTTTAAGGTTATGCCATCTTGTCCCAGAGATCCAGAGCAGTGGAAAAGGTTCTCTCAATCTGCACTGATAATTTCTTTCAAAATCCTGAAAACCTCAATCAAATCAGCTCCTAATCTTTTATATTCACAGTAAGAAGTCTCACAACACCAGGTTAAAGTCCAACAGGTTTATTTGGTAGCACGAGCTTTCAGAGTGCTGCCCCTTCATCAGATGAGATGTAATCTCACTTTGTGATCTAACCTTGGATCTAACTTTCTGGTGAATCCGCACATTACAATATGTTATTTCCAGGTATGATAACTAGTATAGAGTGCTCCCAAAGTGGTCTACAGGGCTTTATATCGTTACAGCAAAATGTCCTCTCCTTAACTGTTGAGTCCTCCAGTTATAAAGGTTAACCTTTCATAGTCTTTTTGATTACTTTTTGTACGTAACTACTACATGTAATGATTTGTAAAAGTGGATCTATATCCCGGAAATCTCTGACCTCACCCGTGGCTGGGATTCTCCAGTCCCGCTGCAGTGAATGGAGTTTTGGCTGTGTGCTAAATTCTCCGTTCTCGCTAGCGGGGTGAGCAAGATCGGAGAATCCTGCCCAAAATCTCTTTGGACCTCCCCTGTTTCTAACTTATCATTTAAATAATACTCAGAACTATCTATTTTTTAATTGAAAGTGGATGACCTCACATTTATCGACATCGAAATCCACCTGCTACAGTTTTACCCACTCACTTCGGTTCAATATGCTTAACTTTTCAAATCCATGTTGGTTTTCCTAAATCAGCTCAGGTTTCTCCAACTATTCAGTCACACTCTCCTTAATTGATTCCAATGACTTCCCTGCAATAGATGTTAGACTGACATTTCTATAATTTCTTAGTTTCTCTTTCTTATCTTTCGTAAGTAATGGAGTGCCCCAATCTTAAGGAATGATTCTGGAATCGAAGATCTTTAGAAAATTCTGACTAAAGCATCTGCAAATTCCTCACTTACCTCCTTTAAAACCATGGGGTGGAACCCATCAGGCTTTCAGGGTTTGTCAGTTTTTAGAAGCATGATTTTTAAAACACTGTTTTCTTGTTTAAGTTAACTTTAGTGCATTCCAATTCATGACGCATTATTTCCCTGGAACATCTGGTTTATTGTCATTTCCTCTCTTCATGCAAGTTTTGGTGTCCCATTCCAGTAATGCGGATTATCCTGAATCTGGGACCAGTATCTCTGGTCATGGACAAGGTGGGGTGGGGAATGGCGAGAGATCTACTTAATCCCACTTGCACCATTGGAGTGAGTTCTGAGCCAGAGAACAGATTTTCAAACTTGTATCAGGTGAAAAGATAGAAGAAAAGCCAAAAGCATAGCATCAACAGAGATGGGGGACTGGGAGTGCCATTTTCTCCATGTTCTACAATACTGTCCAATTAGGGACATTGAAAGGAAATTACAGAGATCTTGACTTTGGTCATGATATTATCAGACTGAACTGGATTTTATGTTTCCCTCTGGTAGATTTGAAGGTGAGGAGAGAGGACATGTAACACCCAATGGACAGTCCGCCAACCTGCCCCTGACCTATCTGAAATTTTACCAGGACAGGAGAGACATTAGATGGGCTTTTCACTCTTGAGATTATTGAGGCCCTTAAATGGCCAATTAAGGCCCACATAAGCACCTCATTCCATTGCTGCTGAAGCCCACGCAATGCAGAAGCCTGGTGTTCGAAAATGATGGAGCCTGGACCCATAGGAGGCTCCCCACCACCCCCCAGATCCATCCCTCCCATCCCTGCGGGTCTCTTGCACCCATCCCACCATGCCCCTCAGCCCTGGCAAGAAGCCTGACCCCAGGCTTACCTGAGCCATTTGGCACTGTGGGACAGCCACTGTGGTACCAGCAGCAGCCACACCACTCCCAGCTGTATCTCCTGGGACTACAGAGCTGCTGGCCATCCAATCGTGCACTCATGGGCAGGCTTCCTTTCAACCTTTTAGCTGGGCAGGGACAATGGTGCCACATATAATCCAACCCATTGTGGCATATCTCCTGTTTCTGCATGGGATTTAATGACCAGTACACTGTGTGTACAAATTTGCTTGGGGTGCACATTCATGAAAGTTTCACTTGATTTTTTTTCTTGTGCACTTTACAGACAAAGCATACTGTACATAGAGAAGGAAAGGAGAGGGTGCGGAATTAGTGCTACAATCATAGCTAAGTGTAGGGGAAAATCCGTTTAATATATGGTAGGTCCATTCAAAAGTCTGACAGCGCAGGGAAGATGCTGTTCTTGAGTTAGTTGGTACGTGACCTCAGACTTTTGAATCTTTTTCCCGACAGAAGAAGGTGGAAGAGAGAATGTCCGGGTTGCGTGGGCTCCTTGATTATGCTGGCTGCTTTTCCAAGGTAGCGGGAAGTGTAGACAGAGTCAATGGATGGGAGGCTATGTTCACAACCCTTTGTAGTTTCTTACCGCCTTGGTCAGAGTAGGAGCCATACCAAGCTGTGATACATTTGGGAAGGTGCTTTCTATAGTGCATCTGTAAGAATTGGTGAGTATCGTAGCGGACATGCCAAATTTCCGTAGGCTCCTGAGAAAGTAGAGGCATTGGTGGGCTTTCTTAATTATAGTGTCGGTGTGAAGGGAACAGGATGGATTGTTGGTGATCTGGGAACCTAGAAACGTGAAGCTTTTGACCATTTCCACGTCATCCCCATTGTAAACAGGGGCATGTCCTCCAATACGCTTCCTGAAGTTGGTGACTACTTCACTGCCTGCATCAGCACTTTAAGAACTTCATCCACAAATATCACGAATATGCCCAAGTTTTTTCAGGCATCCTCCTTTTTAAACAATAGTGTGACTTTTTAAAACTCCTCCTACCAGTCCCATCTATTATTTAAATATGAATTCTTGGCAACACTTGTATCTATGGCTTATCCTTTGTCGCCCTTGAGAAGGCAGTAGTGAGCCTTCTCAAAATGGAAATTTCATAATGAGAAATTATTCACTTGAATTTAAAATCGTTCCTTCTTTTGTTTAATCACTGCAATTGATTTGTAGAGTGGGAGTGATCCTGAAGGAGGTTTTAACTGCGGTTGGCTCACTGCCTTTGCTTCTCACTGAGGAATAACATCTCATCCATGCTGACTTCAGATGTGGAGTTATTGAATGATTTAGTACAATCATCATTAGCACAATACTGGATTGTTTGGTGCTGTTTCTCTTCCCACACCCAGTGGTGTAGAAGGCAGATTTTCATCTTATTCCCATAGTGAGGCTTTTCCTGCAACAGGTTACCTGTGTGCCACCAGAGGCTTATAGCTTGAGGGGCGCCATTCACATTAAGCATTGCTGACCTGGAGTTCTCTCTCACTACTCTTACAACTTGTCATTGGTGTGAGTTGAAAGGATTTTGAAGGTTGACACTCAATCCATTTGGCCTTGCTATGAATGCACATTCCTTGGCCTTATTGTTCTGGACTGGGACTCGAACACAGGGCTTCTGGCTCAGAGGCAGGGATGCTTCACAAGGTCTCCGCAATACTGAATACTAAACATAATTCCAATTCTGAACACGGCATCACCACAGCGCTGGATATTTAGGCCTGGATTTTCACTCCCAGTTCAGGAGCCATGTGTTAGAACATTTCCTGATTCCACAATCCAACCCAAGAAAAAATGCCCTGGATGTTGGTACTTTTGTTTTGGGATGGTGGGGCTCAAAATTAGTTGGACCCGTTGCCCTTGGAACAAGTGTGATATGTGCCAGGTGAAAAGGTTGCCTGGCCGAAAGACATCTCTGTTCTCTCTAAGATATTTTTAAAAGACAATAAAACAAAAAAAAGCCCTCACCCCTCACAACTCAAGCCCCCGCACATTCCCCATGCCCCACCCATGCCAGCCTATGCACCTCTATCCATATCCAATACCTCTTTTTAGTCCCAATGTCAAGCTAGTGCCAACTCATGCCAACCCATGCCCTTTCACCTATCACCCTCTGCCCTTACACCTACCATGCTCTCTCACCCAGAATTCACTATGGGCACACTTCAGGACCAGTGCTAAGATTAAACAAAATAAAATTCTAAGTGTACATTGCAGACTTTGAGTGGAAACTTGTTGAGTTGTCAGAGGTCTCACCTGCTGCCTACAGAGCCAGCAAGAGACCTACGCTGTCTCTTTTCGAGAAGATCAGTTATGAGCCTTCCCTTGGAATCAAGATCCCCAGGAGTGAAAGTATCATCCACCAAGAACAGCGGTTTTGCTGAATGGGGTCATGGGGTGGGCTGCAAGGGATTGGCAGATAGGGCTGGGGTCCACACCTTCCCCATGTCTATTCCTTCAATCAGGCACTAAGTGCCTTTGATCAAGGGATCTTTCCCACTGCTGTGTATGCTGCATGGTGACAAGCCAACCCACTACTGGGTTAATACCTGTGGCAGTCAGATGAAGCTCTTAAGTGTTCAATAACTGACCTCAATAGGTGAAGGGGCGTTAAGGTCGACAATGGCCCTTCCCACACAGAACTTAATTCTGGAAGAGGTGGGAAAGTTGTGGGGTTTTGGTACACCACCATCATATCTAATTACATGCTGTTCCCACCTCCAAGTTCACTACCAGTGACAGCAAAAGATTTTGCTCTTTATTTTTTAAAAACATCCTCATTGATAAACACCCATTCACTGGGCTGACAATCTTTCAACTACATCCTTCTAAAAGTAAATATTTCATTCAAGTACATCATCCCTTATAAAAGCAAACATTGGAATTAATTGTCCCATTTCAAAGAGTCTATAACCACTTGAAGCTGTCAATCAAACTGTGAATTGCCAGACACCTGATTGTGATATTGAAAGGTCATGAAATCAGTCATGCAGCAGCAATTATAAACCTTAGACTTATGTCAACAGACAGAATGAAGTAGCAAACAATGACTTTTTTCAAACACTCTTGACATTTTCCTTCAAATATTTAATGGTTAGGAGTATTAAGTTGTCTTTGACAGCGCGTTTTGACATTTCCGACAATTTCAACAAGCTTGACAGTTAATGAGTCAACACATTTTTATGCACATTAATGCCTTCTTTTAATAACCCCAAGGGGCACCTTAACTCTCCTAAGGGGCACCTAACACCCTCCCCCCACAAAAAATATCTCCGCACCATAGCTAAAGGGGTACCCCACCTCTCCAAAGAACTCCACAAAGTTCAGACCTATTCCTACCAGGTCTAATCTGCACATTTTGCTCACATGCCTGGGTCACCAAAATCAGGCATGAAATGTGTGTGCAAATCCTGATTTGGGCCCATTCCAGACCCCGCAAAATGGTCAGTACCATGTTCAGAGGCAGAACTTCCGCTTTTCAACCTTTGCTGCCATTTTTGCAATGACAGAGAGGCTCTCTGCAATGTCCAAACCTTTGTATCACTACAGTGCTGGTGGTACTGAGCAAGTTTACAAGACTGGACTATCAGCCTCATTGCAATGCTGAACACTTGACTCACCGTGCTGGGCAATCAGTTTCTTTACAATTCTGGGTACAGCATTATTACAGCATCATTGCAATGCTGCTCACTCAATATAATTGTAATGCTAGTTAGTTCAGCTTCATTACAGAGCTGGTCACTCATAATGCTGAACACTATTATTATGCAGAACACTCGGTATCATTATAGTGCAGGGCAATCAGAGTCATTACAAGGCTGGACACTTGGCACCATTATAGTAATGAACACTCAGTGTGCTTAATGGTGCCTCTGTCGCAACAGAAAACATGACAGCTGCACCTACTTAGTCATGGGATAGGCATTGTCCCAGCCTCCTAGCATAACCACCCCCCCGATTATGTTGGAGGGCGGGCAGGAAGGTCTGATGTGGGATTCCGGGTTGCCACCAGTGGCAGGATGACAATTAGACGTATTAATGAGCCAATTAATACCAATTAGTCCTGTGCCTGCCATAATTCAGTGATCAGGGATTAAATGGGGGCTGCATTGCTTTCCTGACCTCCAAAAGCAACCCAACAAACCCTACTGAGTTTACCAGCGGCCGTCTAGGGTGAAAGGGTCAGGTGGGGGTGGGGGGAACTCTGGAACTCAATGTCTAATTGAGGACCCCGACATCTGGAAGGGAGAGAGGGCAGTGCTGAAAACCATCCCCTCCTTTGCCCCTGACCACCACCCTCCCCACATTTCCACGTATTCCACCTGACAATCCAGATTGCACTTTCAGTCACCTTTCACCCAGGGTCCCACAATTACCCTGCGCCTCTGCCAGGTGCACTGGAATCCATTTCCATCACTCAAGCTGGTGCTGGCAGGTCGAGCAGTTGCCAGCCTCTGATTGGTTAGTATTTCCACCGCCCAGGTCCCGAATCCTGGGTTCGGGCTTGAGGGTGGCAACTTAAGTGACTGGACAGTCAGCACCACCTAAACAAACTGGGATAGAGATGAACTTGCAGGGGGAGGGAGAGAATCCAGCAGACACAAACCAGTGAGAGAGGAGCAGTGTGTCCGATCACAGTGAGAGAGGAACAATGGGGCCATTCACAGTGAGAGAGGAGCAATGGGGCCATTCACAGTGAGAGAGGAGCAATGGGGCCAATCACAGTGAGAGAGGAGCAATGGGGTCATTCACAGTGAGAGAGGAGCAATGGGGCCAATCACAGTGAGAGAGGAGCAATGGGGCCATTCACAGTGAGAGAGGAGCAATGGGGTCATTCACAGTGAGAGAGGAGCAATGGGGCCAATCACAGTGAGAGAGGAGCAATGGGGTCATTCACAGTGAGAGAGGAGCAATGGGGCCAATCACAGTGAGAGAGGAGCAATGGGGCCATTCACAGTGAGAGAGGAGCAATGGGGTCATTCACAGTGAGAGAGGAGCAATGGGGTCATTCACAGTGAGAGAGGAGCAATTGGGCCAATCACAGTAAGAGAGGAACAATGGGGTCATTCACAGTGAGAGAGGAGCAATTGGGCCAATCACAGTGAGAGAGGAACAATGGGGTCATTCACAGTGAGAGAGGAGCAATTGGGCCAATCACAGTGAGAGAGGAACAATGGGGTCATTCACAGTGAGAGAGGAACAATGAGGCCAATCACAGTGAGAGAGGAGCAATGGGCCCAATCACAGTGAGAGAGGAGCAATGGGGTCATTCACAGCAAGGGAGGAGCAATGTTGCCAATCACAGTGAGAGAGGAACAATGAGGCCAATCACAGTGAGAGAGGAGCAATGGGGTCATTCACAGTGAGAGAGGAGCAATGGGGCCAATCACAGTGAGAGAGGAGCAATGGGGCCATTCACAGTGAGAGAGGAGCAATGGGGTCATTCACAGTGAGAGAGGAGCAATGGGGTCATTCACAGTGAGAGAGGAGCAATTGGGCCAATCACAGTAAGAGAGGAACAATGGGGTCATTCACAGTGAGAGAGGAGCAATTGGGCCAATCACAGTGAGAGAGGAACAATGGGGTCATTCACAGTGAGAGAGGAGCAATTGGGCCAATCACAGTGAGAGAGGAACAATGGGGTCATTCACAGTGAGAGAGGAACAATGAGGCCAATCACAGTGAGAGAGGAGCAATGGGACCAATCACAGTGAGAGAGGAGCAATGGGCCCAATCACAGTGAGAGAGGAGCAATGGGGTCATTCACAGCGAGGGAGGAGCAATGTTGCCAATCACAGTGAGAGAGGAACAATGAGGCCAATCACAGTGAGAGAGGAGCAATGGGGTCATTCACAGTGAGAGAGGAGCAATGGGGTCATTCACAGTGAGAGAGGAACAATGAGGCCATTCACAGTGAGAGAGGAACAGCGGGGCCAATCACAGTGAGAGAAGAGCAATGGGGTCATTCACAGCGAGGGAGGAACAGGGGTCCAATGGAGTTGGAAAGGACACAGATCTCTGGGAAGTGTAATCAGCAGAGAGTGGGTAGGAAAATCCACCACCAACAGTAACCTGCTCCTGACAAAATGCCGTGAACATGGCCTTATCATAACCACCACCTTGTTCCATAAGAAAACTAATGGCCAGGCCTCATGGCAACACCCTCACTGCCAGCACTGACACCTGCTCAACATTATGTTTGCAACCATGCAACTTGTTACTCTTTAATGTGTTTTTTTAAATTGATTCACGGGATGTGTCGCTGGCAAGTCCAGCATTTGTTGTCCATCTCTAACTCCCTTAGTGGCTTCTTAGGTTGTTTCAGAGGGCAGGTATGAGTCAACCACATTGCTGTGGCTCTGGAGTCACATGTAGGCCAGACCAGGTTGGCAGATTTCCTTCTCTGAGAGTCATTAGTGAACAGTTGGGTTTTTACAACAATCGACCATGGTTTCATGGCCATTATTTGACTTTTAATTCCAGATTGTTATTGAATTCAATTTTCATCATCTGGTGTGGTGGGATTCAAACCTGGGTCTCCAGAACATTACCCTGAGTTTTTGGATTACTAGTCCAGCGATAATACCACTATGCCTCCCCATGAACAACAATCAATGATATTTCATGGTCGCTAGCTTTATATTCGAGATATTCCAGGGGGTGTCCAGAACCAGGGGTTATTTGGGACGGTGATGAGGAGACATTTCTTCATCCAAAGAGTGGTGAGCCTGTGGAATTCATTACCACAGGAAGTAGTTGATGCCAAAACATTGAATGTATTCAAGAGGAGGCTAGATATAGCACTTGGGGCGAACGGGGTCAGAGGTTATGGGGAGAAAGCAGGACTAGGCTATTGAGTTGGACGGTCAGCCATGATCGTGATGTATGGTGGAGCAGACTCGAAGGGCCAAATGGTCTCCTCCTACTCCTATCTTCTATGTTTCTATATTTATTAACTGAATTCAATTCCAAATTTCTTGTTGGAGCATGAGGAAAATATTTAACCACCCGAATCTATCCATCACCCCATGAATCGACTTTGATCTTCCCTGCAGAAGTAATTCTGTGTTATAGAATTGGGGTGGATTTCTCCAGCCACGCGTGCCCCAAGACCAGAAATTCCTGCCCAAGCTCAATGGTCTGCTAAATTCTCTCTCTCGCTCGTTACATTTCCTGCGGTGGGCGAGACGGGAGAATTTCGGCCAAGGTGTACTGGGATGATTATTCCATCGAATATCCAGACTGGGAAATGACTGTTTCAGCTTCTCCAGTGATCGCTGAACTGCCCTCTAAGTGTAGGTATGAACTTTGGAAATGTTTGTCATTTGGTTGTATAAAGATACAGCTGGATAGTTTTATATATTTTAAGCTGGATCATTGCGTGTAACTCTGTCATTACACCGGATTGTTTAATCTGAGTGTAAAAATGACTGCTGATGGAAACCATCACCGCCATACATCAGTCACTTTGGTCAGTCGCTGTAACTCAATTTTTGCATCCAAGTTCATATAATGTTATTCGTGAATGCTGTATGATGGATGAAGAAGTAATCATTGGAATTTTCCATGCTGCAGCTCTTTAAGTTGCTGTAACAGTGTTCTTACGTCCCACCTTCCAGTGAGTGAGCGCTTAAAGGCAGCCTGGTGTGTGGTCAGCAACTTAACATGGATGCTTATTCAGAGATCAAACTCCGAGATCGCTTGGGAATAGCAGTTCACGATTCAGACAGATCCCTTGATTCATATTGTTCCCAACGCAAGAGCAATCATGTCATTATTCCAGTGAAAACACTCCCACATTTAATCAGACATGAATCCCCGAAGACTGATTTTCTGTTTGGCTCCATTAATTTTATCCTGTCTGGACCTTTCATCCCACATTGTAAAATATGTGCCATTATTGTTAGGACTCTTTCTGTCTCTGACGTCTTGTAGGGAAACTGCCTGTACTGCAAGAGCTCGTGTAGGAAATTGTAAGGAATATGGTTCTGTATTAGTTGGACTGTAAACACATGTAATCCGGTCTGTGGAATGTTTATTTAACAGGAACTGACAGTTGAAAGCAGTCCGTTGACAGAAATGAACACGGTATGTATAAAGGCTATTTATTTCCACTTTCTAGTCGTTTAGCAGCAATAGTCGCTATCGAATGCTGATCTAAGTGGAGTCAGATGTATTCTTGGGACCACGGTGTGGAAAGGAAAAAGGCTTACTTTTATAAAGAAATCCAGCTGTACAACTTGCCATTATGGAGCATTACACGTGACAGGCTAGACATGATGCCTGCGAGTATTTTACTCATGGAATCATACCCCGTTTTTAGTTCAAGCACACTGTGCAGCCAAGACTGTAGGGTTGCAAACATTTTAAACGTTGCTAAATCAATAATCTAAGCTTTGAATGCTCTTGGGAGGGTCAAAGTTGAAGGAATGTCAGAGCATCAGGAATATGGTTGCACACCTGAATCTGTTCACCACCATGTACATTCTTTGACTTTGATCTTCCCTGCAGCAATAATTTTGTCTTCCTGTTATGATGTTAATAGGAGCATTGTGCCATTGATTATCCAGACCCAGAATTACCATGAAGATTTTTCAGGTTCTCAGCTGGTCGCTGTACTAACTGTGGCTATGAGGCATGAAGATGTTTGTCATTTTGTTGCTTGAGTGGAACTGAATAGTTTTGTATATTCTAAGTTAGATCATTGGGCATAACCCTCTTATTAAAGGAGATGGTTTAACTTTGGTCTCCAAATGACTGGCGATGGAAACTGTCACCATGTATGCTGCAATTGCTTTGTTTTCGAGCAACTGAACATAAGATCAAGTGTAGTATCGACATGCTGTGCTTGGTTGAAGTCATTAGGTTACATTTTAGCTTCCTTTGAAGCTATTTTTAAAAGGCATCTTGGCCTTTTGGCTAAGATGCAAATGAGATCAAGCCTTGGAGGAGGAGCTATGCCTTCTCCAATCAGCTTGGATCATGTAGATCAAGCCCAAGACAGGAGGTGAGAGCCCTGTCTTGTCAGCTTGGATCGGGAATGTCTCAACTTGCTGAGACTCTGAATTGGACTTGATTTGATTGAATTGGAATAACAATTTAAAAAAACAAAAAAAAAACTGAACATATGCTATTAAGTGTGTGAAGTTTTGACAATGCTTTGATGGCATATTAACCTGATCTGTATGCTGGAGTGATAAGAGGAATGATGGAATTAGTGTCACATTCAGCAAGCATTTTAGAAGCATTTATCAGTTTTATTTTATTCATTCGTGAGCATCGCTGGCTGGCCAGCATTTATTGCCCATCCCTAGTTGCCCAAGGGCAGTTGAGAGTCAACCACATTGCTGTGGCACTAGAGTCACATGTAGGCCAGACCAGGTAAGGATGGCAGATTTCCTTTTCCTAACGGAAATGAGTGAAGCAGATGGGTTTTTCCGATAATCGACAATGGTTTCATGGTCATCAGGAAACTTTCCAGATATTTTTATTGAATTCAAATTCCACCTTCTGCCGTGGCGGGATTTGAACCCAGGTCCCCAGAACATCAGCAGGGTTTCTGGATTAGTGAAGCAGATGGGTTTTTCCGATAATCGACAATGGTTTCATGATCATCAGTAGACTTTCCAGATATTTTTATTGAATTCAAATTCCACCATCTGCCATGACAGGATTTGAACTGGGTCCCCAGAACATTAGCAGAGTTTCTGGATTAATAATTTAGTGAAAATACCACTAAGCCATCACCTCCCCCGGTACTCAAACTGGTACATTGTGAAAGATCAAATACTCTATTAGAGAGGAGTGGCTTTGTTAATTATAAAATGCTTAACAGTGTATAAGCTTGTAAATTAATACCATTAGAAAGTTTCAAAAATCTTGGCGGGATTTTAGTTTAGTAGCCAGAGCCTTGACATAGGAACTATTTCCAGGAACCGACCTTGGATTGTGTTGGTGCATGATGCCTGATGTGAGTTTTGAATGGTTGGCCAATCATCCTGGCCAGGTCATGTTCTTGCTGTCCAACCAGTTAAGGATGGCAGGTGGCTCCTGAGCCTGGAGCACAATTAGGGGGTCAGAGCTGCCAGTGTAGGTAAGAGAGATGGAGGCCAGTTGATGTCTTCCCGGTGCCCTTAATAAGGCCTTTAGCCTTAATTAGCCACGCACCATCACCCTCATCCACTAACCATCCACTTTTAAATGGCCTGGAAGTGGGAATATACCAGCAAACTGGCATAACACACTCCAGACCAATTTTCCAGCCCTCAGACCTCTGGTCCCGCCTCAGATGGGAATCAATAATTCTGCCCCTTGTATAAAATTCACCCAGACCATTCACAAAAGTGATCACTATTGTTCAAAATATTGTAAATCTGAGATCCGTAAACTTTGAAATTAATAAATGAATAAATAATTCTTCATCTAATTTCTTTGTCTCTTGTTTATTCACGCCATTTATTTTGACCTTTGCTTGTTTGCCTATAACTACACAACTTCATTTCAAGGCCAAAGTGCATGCTATGTAAGAATTACAGATCCTCCTTGGAGACCGAGGGCTCATTGCCAGCACGGAACATCCACTGCTGACCCTGCCATGATTTGTGGAGTTGGGGTGAGGCCCCCTCACTTCCAAGAGAGTGGCAGGCACCCACATCCTTATGGCACCCACATCCTTACGGCACCCACACTCACCCACAGGCTTCAGAGTTTAGCATATATTTAGATCCTGGGGCCTGGGGCCTGACTCCAGTTACCCAGCCTTGGAAATAACTTTGAGATGCTTACAGTGAGTCTTTTTGGGCTGAACATAAAGAGGCAAAGATCAAGATAATGGCTGGCATTTTACCATTGCGTTGAGCCCGTTTCAGGTGCAACATGGTCGTAAAGTCGGGCGTAAAGCGATTAGCGCAATTGGGTTTCGCAGCCGGCACCATTTTATTACAATAGGACTTCCTGCATGGTCAGCCTCTAACTGGAAATGGGCGAGAGGCAGGTTAATTTATTGAAATTTATTTGAATAAGCGTTTCAATGTCATTAGCGAACCTGGCGCTCAATCGTCCAGGCTCGCCTGCCTTTATGATCCCTCTGGGAAAGGTTCTTGTCGACCAGGAATAGACATGTTCCCCATGAATGAGGGCATTGCCAGGTGCCAGACTAGCAGTGCCAGGGGGCAGGGCTAATGTGGAAGGGGCCAGTGGAGGCAGGGCTAATGGGGGAAGAGGCCAATGGGGGCAGGGCAAATGGGGGAGGAGCCAGTAGGGGCAGGGCTAATGGGGGAGGGGCTAGTGGGGGCAGGGCTAATGAGGGGAGGGACCCGCTGCCACTCTGCAGCGATCGGTTGGGGGAGGGCAGTGGGGCCGCGATCGGCGGGAGAGGGAGGGGGTCCGCAATCGTTCTGGGCAGCGGGAGTGTAGGCAGAGGCTGCATCTGCGGTTGTGGGCCCCCACGATTGCAGGGGGGGGAGCTGCTTCAGGCTGCTTGCAGTAGCAGGAGCCTGACAACTCTCTTTTTGTCTGTCAGACCCCTGCTACTGCGAATGCGCATGTGCAGCATCAGAGGCCTGCACATGCGCAGTACCTCAGTCTGCAGGCTTTCTGGCACATTAAGCCCCACCCACAGGCTTCTGCAACAACCAACAGGCTCGCTCAGAGTTTTGTAGCCAGAGTGCATATGGGGGAGGCCGAAAAACACGCCCAAAAAATGGATCTGGAACTCTCCCAGTTCCATGCCCGCCCGGCACTTAGACTAAAAATGGTAAAATACTGCCCAATGGTTCTAAATGGCAGTGAAAAATTCAAGATTGGAAGCACTGAGGTAGAGGCAATCAACAAATTCAAGTACCTTGAGCTGATGATCAACACCAAGGATGCATCCAAGAATGGAACCCAGGCTAGATTAGTTACAACAAGAGGTTTAATCAGTGACTTTAGTAGCTTTTGAAAGTCCAAATGGGTTTCTCAGTTCAGTTAGAGGGGGAGAGAGTTAGCCAGTACGGACATTGAAAACAGAGAACTGGCAGCCTGCTCCTGGCAACATTCGAAGGCGGAACTGAAGGAGTAAAAACAGAAGAGGAAGAAGAAAAATAGGATGGTTGGATAACATAGAGACATCACAGAATAGAATCCTGGAATCCCTACAGTGCAGGAGGAGGCCATTTGGCCTATCAAAACCAATGTCCTGGACAACTAAAGCATAACCTCCCTACTTTTGTATTCAATTCCCCTCACAATAAATGATAACATTCTATTAGTTTTCCTTACTGTACTTGCATACTAGCCTTTTGTGATTCATTCATTACGACACCCAGATCCCTCAGAGCTCTGCAATCTCTCAACATTTAGATAATAGGCTTCGTTTTTATTCTCCCTGCCAAAATGGAGAATTTCACATTTGCTGACATTATATTCAATTTGCCAGACTTTTGCCCACTCACTTAACCCATCTATGTCCTTTTGTAGCCTCCTTACATCCTCTTCACAATTGGCTTTCCTACCTATCTTTATGTTGTCAGCAAATTAAAAACCATTAAAGAAAAACAACCTTCAGTCCCTTCAGTCAAGTCATTTAAATAAATTGTAAAATGTTGAGACCCCAGCACTGGCTCTTGTGTTACACCACTCGTCACATAGAATTATAGAATCTCTATAGTGCAGGAGGACGCCATTTGGCCAATCAAGCCAGCACCAACAACAATTTCACTACTCCCGTAACCCCTGTATTTATCCTGCTCGTCCCCCTGTCACTAATGGGCAATTTGCATGATCAATCAACCTAACCTGCAAATC